>NW_026460649.1:0-7062 GCF_021730395.1 Mercenaria mercenaria | reverse complement strand
CGTGTTTAAAGATGGTATGGGGTTTCAAAACGGCACTCACATCGCACAGGTGTTAATTTTTTTGGCGCTCAACAAGTACAGCTGGAGAAAAGTCTTCAGAAACGTAGACCTTGTTGTTGTTTACTCTCAGTGTGGCCTGTATGATCATAAATCTTTATATCGTTAAAAAACTGACTGTAGAAGTCGACCTTTCTATGTTAAAACCTACGGCGACAATATTTTAACATTATTTTTTATTAAAAAGCTTCTTGAAAACTGATTAATGCTAAATTTTGATTGTCCTAGGATTTCGTTGAAAATGAAAAACGTGCTTCAAAAACATTCATATGACTCAGTGGGATCAGTGGACGGTAAGGTTTGCAAGAAGATATGTGTGTGCTTGCGTGCGTTTGTGCGTGCGTATGCGTTTGGTTAAACGCCGTTACTAAACAATATTTCAGGTTAATCTCAACGTTTTTGAATACCAGTATAATGCAGTGAGCATCCGTATGATAATTATATAGAGCCAGGTCGATACTTTTTTCGTTGGGGTGTGGAATAAATGTTTAATTATAGTTAATTAGAGTTAGTAAAACTCATTTATAACGGACTGACAAGTTTTCTATTCTTTTCTTTAATTTTAACAACTTACCATACGCCTACATTGAATGTATAATAAATGTTGAACGAAAATATTTTACTTGTTTCATTAGATTTAAGATTCAGTAAACACTCATAACAGAAAAATAGAAGGTTTTTACGGTGGATGATTTATACCATTTCATCAATTCGCCACGCGACCCCGTCAAGCGAAAACACGAGAATTAAAAAAAGTTAAACGCGGAGTGGTTAGCGAGCAAAAATTCGATAGCATGTGGCGAGGCGGAGCGAAAACACGATTATGGGGATGGGGGGGGGGGGGGGGGGGGGGGGGTGCTGGCGTTGAGTGAGATTCAAGATGTAAAGCGGCTGGGTGCCCGGGTGCCACCAATGTTATGCCTTTCACACCTCAACTTCTTGCTACGGAGCCCGCTGATCAGCCAGTTTTCGCTCGACTCCCCCGACGATTTACTTTATTAAATCTAAATTTTTTGTCTGCGATTCTCCATACAGAAAATACTAGGAATAAGAAAGGGCGAGAGCGTGGATTGAAAACATGATAATTAGTGGGGCGCTGAGCGAAAAGTCGATATTTACGTTATAAATCGGCGCCTAAATTAGCGGAAAGACGGAATGGCATATATCAGCACCAAAGAATTTTGTTAAATGTCTGTTCGGTACAAAAGACGCTCTATTTTAATATCTAATTAATTCAAGGAATTTATCAATTAATGAGTTCTTGTTTGGCTCTCTCAGGAATCGATGCGAGTCATTCCGATTTAATAGCAGACATGAGACGTAATGACTAGTTCCATTAACTACTGTTTAATCCAACATCAAACTGTTCTTGGTGGTGTAATCTCTACCACACATAACTAACCAGTCCGATTCATCTCTTTTCCGTTGTAGTTGCCTTAGAGCTGACGATTTCTCCACATTTCTGAAGACCTTTCTCTAGCTGTACTTGGTGAGCGTCAAAAAAAATGCACACCTGTGCGATGTGAGTGCCGTTTTGAAACCACTTACCTTCTTTAAACACGAGTCATTCTTTAAATATAACAAATTAAGTCTTGGAATTTGAACTGGTTATTGTAGGAAGATATGACTATACGAAGCTGTATCAAAAATGAATACATTTGGAGTATTTACTGAGTATTTTACGTGATTTTTTTTACATTTGACATTTTTGAGTCAAACGTTCACGTTTAACTCGCCGTATTTTGTTTATTTCAAGATGAAATGTTGTGACACTCACGAACATAGTCATCAATTATTCACCAGGGCTCAGATATCTTTCATTTTACAAAAAGTTTTGAATTACCGGAGATACAATAAGAAATACTTACACCACCGCTCCTCCAAAATTGCTTATCGAGCGCTGTATGTGTGAGTGCCACCTGTACTTGGGGGCGCCGGTTACCAGGGGGTGAAAATTGATACCGCTTCGACTGCATTATAACGGATTATCGCTTCACCACGTGTTACACGAGGTTTGTTTACATAAAGAAGTGATGATCTGGTTTAACATAGCGTAGAGTAACAATTTTGGTTCCCGGTTTATGACATGCACTACACAAAGCGAGGGTCCAGCGCAAGCAAGTGTTCCCATTGTTCGTGAGAAGTTGCATATCTTCTAGTATTGAGAGCATTGATGGTAAAAATGCATTTTTTAAAAACACGCTGAAATGTTACAAAATGCTTTTTATGATCGTCACCTATGCTCAATACATGGTAAAATGCTAAAATATATTGGCTAAACTTAACCAGGGGCGTAGGAGAATGGGGTGTGTGGAGGTCCGAACCCCAAGTGTCTGTGCGTGCATCCTTTACACAAATCCACTCTCAGTCGTCGTTTTTTTCATACACAAAATAGATAACAGTGCTTCTCCGGTCACGTGATCCGACATATTTCCCTTTCAAACTGCCACAGAACATATGTCACTAGATATGAATTCAGCTTCTAATCTGCCAATATTCTCTGCGTTCAATAGCAATCGGATGATAACATATAAAGGAAACCTTTCAAGATCGGAATTTCAGAAGAAAACAAACGAAAACTATAATTATTGTCTGTCAAACTGAGTTTTGGTTGTTCTAACACTAACAAACCGTTTTACGCTTGTCGCTCAACCTATATAATAGGTATCGCACAGTACTGTCCGTAAATATTGACCTGGCACATATGGATATTCCGTGTGTTTCCAGAAATGAATTTTCGTAGTCCGAAACCAAACAACGATATAACCAATTGAAGAACCAATGATATACCATCATGTATCATGTGCAGATATAGCTGTGCGGACAAAGCGTTTGGCCATTAATCTGAGTATTGTCTGTTCGAGTCCTCTGTCTGACTAAATTGTCTTTTTATTTTTTTTATTTTGCTTGTTTCTTATAATTTTATATGTAAAATTAACAGACACTTATCATGATTTATCAACGTAATACTCTGCTAGATTCTATCGATTAAGTACATAAAACCATTATACAAAATGTTGTTTAAAATCTTCATGACCGGACAAGCATTCATTAATTCAACGGACAATTAAAAAAACTGTTGTTAGCGACACAGAATGAAATGTTCCATAACATAATATAACCATAGATACAAATACAAACACAAGGAATTATATTTTAAAGAATGGTTAAAAAAGAGTTCGAACCCATGGTAACGTGTTTCCAAGTCGGAGAGCTTACCACTACACCACTTTGCTGTTATCTAAATTGATTATTTTGATAAATCTAGATATTTTCAGGATACAATTATCACGTAAAATAACGAAAACGCCCGAAAATATTGGCGAAGATTAATGAGTGCCGGACAATAATAAGCTACATTTACGATGCAAATATTAATTCCTTGTTGGCCGAATGGTAACGGTATTCGTGTAATACTTCTTCGTCGGGAGTTCGATTCCCAAATCCGTAAATATATTTTTAAAACTTGATTCAATTTCTTTTCTATTTTTTCAATACGATTCAACGAAAACAACGCGAGTTGGTTAAACTGGTACTAACTTGTTCTTTAACTTATACATGTTACAGTTAACACGTAGTTGTATTTAAATACGGGTTGTCTTTAATATTATCTAATGTTTTTGAAGCGTTCGTGAATGAATTAGAAACCAGAGAAAAACAAACTTACACAAAGTATGTAAGTTATATGTAAAACAGTGAAAAAAATATTAGAGGGAGAAAAAGGTTCGAACCATCAAAACTCTCGCTACAAAATAATTACACATCCTTTCCACTCAACCTATTGCATCATAAGCCAATTATTGAAATTATGTCTTTTTGTTGTTTTAATATAGAGTGCAAAGTATTGATTGTTTATTTACATGTTGCTAAAGAAAAAAAACGCCATACACTGTGCGGTACTTTTTTTATGTAGCAATTGCCCAATATTCTAAATAAATAACAAGTCGAAAGGATTTCCTGGGGCCCAGAAAGTTATTACAGACCAGAATTAGGGAAAAGCCCTGGGGGGGGACAATTGATTCCGTACTTCCACTTTGATTTCAATTTGCATTCTCATCCAACTCCTTGACTTCCTATTCCGCCTTCTCATTTAACTTCTACATTTTCGGGACTTCCAACTTCCGACTTTGACTTCCAAACTTCCTGCATTCGACTTCTGATTTTCAAACTTCCACACTTCTTATTCGCTTTTTGACTTCTTACTTCCTTCTTCTAACTTCTGCACTTCTGACTTCTAATTTCCCGGGCACTTGAGCCAATTATTGAAATTATGCCCTATTTTTTTGTTTTAATAAAGAGTGCTAAGTATGATTTTTATTTAAAATTTTGGCAAAAAGATAAAAGCGCATAACACTTTTGCGGTACTTTTTAAGTAGCAGTTGCAATATTTAAATAAAAAAAGAAGTCGAAAGTTTCGCGGCAAAAATTATAAGACCGAAATTAGGAAGCCCGGAGGGGACAATTGGATTTCTGAATTCTGATTCAACTTTGCACTTCTCACTCCAACTTCTTGACTACGCACTTCAACTTCCGCACTTGACTTCTAACTTTTTACTTCTCACTTCAACTTCTGACTTTCTAATTCTACTTCCGGCATTCTGACTTCTAATTCCACAATTTGAATTCAACTTCCTGACTTTCGACTCTGATTTCAACTTCCACTCTTACTTCCGACCCCTTGGATTTTATTCCTTTCTTCCAACTTCTTGATACCGCACTTCCAATTCCGGGCACTTCTGGAATTCTAACTTTTCATTCCACTTCCAATTCTGGATTTTCTAATTCTACTTCCGATTTCTGATTTAACTTCCACACTTTGCTTCCAACTCTGACTTTGGACTTGGGATTCCAACTTCCACAATTCTTACTTAAAATTTTGATTTTATTCCTTACTAACTTCTGAAACTTCGGACTTTAATTTCCGCACTTCTACTTCAATTCCTGACTTCGATTTTGATTTCCAACTTCAACATTCTTATTTCCCGGACTTTTTGTCTTCTTATTCTCTCTTCTAACTTCCAATTTGGGGACTTCTAAACTCCTGATTCGACTTCTGATTCCAACTTCCACTTCTTACTTCCGATTCTGACTTCTACTTCCTTTTCTAACTTCTCCCACTTTGACTTCTAAAGCCCGCCCCTTCTAACTTCAAATTCCGACTTTTGGGACTTTTATTTTCAACTTCCACACTTCTGACTTCTAACTTTTTGATTCGACTTCCAACTCCGCACTTCTGACTTCAATCTTTCCCTTTTGGAAGTCAGAAGTAAGAAGTGTGGAAGTTGGAAGTGGAAGTGGAAATCAATTGCCCCTCGGGGCTCAAAAGAAATTGTTATGGAGATGTGCGACCACTTAGCCTTTTCTTAATGAAGGAATTATTACTCATTCTACATGTTTATCATGAAGCATGTATTTTTAATTCCGAAAGTTTTTGTTTGAGCAAAAAAACAAAACCTTGGGTCAGAAAGTTGATATCGTAGACAGTTGAACAATCTGCATATAGTAATTCAGAAATTTTCGGCAATTGTCCCTCCAGGGCTTCCATAATTTCTGGTCTGTATAACTTCTGGCCGCAGGAAATCTTTCGACTTGTTATTTATTTAGAATATTGTCAATTGCTACTATAAAAAAAGTACCGCACAGTGTTATGGCGTTTTTATCTTTAGCAACATGTAAATAAACAATCAATACTTAGCACTCTTTATTAAAACAACAGAAATAGGACATAATTTCAATAATTGGCTTGATGATGCAATAGGTTGAGTGGACGGATGTGTAATTATTTTGTAGCGAGAGTTTTGATGGTTCGAACCTTTTTCTCCCTCTAATATTTTTTCCACTTTTTTGCATATAATTTACATACTTTGTGTAAGTTTGTTTTTCTCTGGTTTCTAATTCATTCACGAACGCTTCAAAAACATTAGATTATATTAAAGACAACCCGTATTTAAATACAACTACGTGTTAACTGTAACATGTATAAGTTAAAGAACAAGTTAGTACCAGTTTAACCAACTCGCGTTGTTTTCGTTGAATCGTATTGAAAAAATAGAAAAGAAATTGAATAAAGTTTTAAAAATATATTTACGGATTTGGGAATCGAACTCCCGACGAAGAAGTATTACACGAATACCGTTACCATTCGGCCAACAAGGAATTAATATTTGCATCGTAAATGTAGCTTATTATTGTCCGGCACTCATTAATCTTCGCCAATATTTTCGGGCGTTTTCGTTATTTTACGTGATAATTGTATCCTGAAAATATCTAGATTTATCAAAATAATCAATTTAGATAACAGCAAAGTGGTGTAGTGGTAAGCTCTCCGACTTGGAAACACGTTACCATGGGTTCGAACTCTTTTTTAACCATTCTTTAAAATATAATTCCTTGTGTTTGTATTTGTATCTATGGTTATATTATGTTATGGAACATTTCATTCTGTGTCGCTAACAACAGTTTTTTTAATTGTCCGTTGAATTAATGAATGCTTGTCGGTCATGAAGATTTTAAACAACATTTGTATAATGGTTTTATGTATTAATCGATAGAATCTAGCAGAGTATACGTTGATAAATCATGATAAGTGTCTGTTAATTTTACATATAAAATTATAAGAAACAAGCAAAATAAAAAAAATAAAAAGACAATTTAGTCAGACAGAGGACTCGAACAGACAATACTCAGATTAATGGCCAAACGCTTTGTCCGCACAGCTATATCTGCACATGATACATGATGGTATATCATTGGTTCTTCAATTGGTTATATCGTTGTTTGGTTTCGGACTACGAAAATTCATTTCTGGAAACACACGGAATATCCATATGTGCCAGGTCAATATTTACGGACAGTACTGTGCGATACCTATTATATAGGTTGAGCGACAAGCGTAAAACGGTTTGTTAGTGTTAGAACAACCAAAACTCAGTTTGACAGACAATAATTATAGTTTTCGTTTTTTTCTTCTGAAATTCCGATTGAAAGGTTTTCCCTTTTTTCCCT
>NW_026460648.1:0-7707 GCF_021730395.1 Mercenaria mercenaria | reverse complement strand
AGTCATTCTTTAAATATAACAAATTAAGTCTTGGAATTTGAACTGGTTATTGTAGGAAGACATGGCTATACGATACTATATCAAAAATGAATACATTTGGAGTATTTACCGAGTATTTTACGTGTTGTTTTGACATTTGACATTTTTGAGTCAAACGTTCATGTTTAACTCGCCGTATTTTGTTTATTTAAAGATGAAATGTTGTGACACTCACAGAACATAGTCACCAATTATTCATCAGGGCGCAGATATCTTTCATTTTAAGAAAAGTTTTGAATTACCGGAGATACAACAAGCAAATTCGATGAATTGGTATCCCCCGCCGAAAGGGTTTGTGGTGAGGAATGGCAAAAATATATATCCGGCAAAAAGTGAAAGGATGTTAATAAGAAGCAAATAATTTCATTAGTCAAAATCAATTTAACAGAAAACAAATGTTTAATTAAAGAGTATATAATAAATGTATGATACTTTGATCCTGACTAAAGAATTTATTTTGAATGGGATATGCTTACTGTAATAAGCTTAGCTTTTAAAATTAAATGCAGTTAATTGAAATATGAGCTTGAAGTTTAACTGGAACGAAATATTGTCTTCGAGTGGTTTGGCACCAGGTGTTGCTGTTTAACATGTACATTTGAACTTAAAGGACAGTTGTCCTTAAGAGAACACAGGTAAGATATCTTGAACATGGCTGAGGCAAGGTTTGTGCAGTCACAACTTAACATGTTGAAGGTTGAACATTTAAAAAAAAAAAAGGAATGGAAATATATATATGTATATATACATATATGTATATATTTATTTTTTTAGGGGGGGGGTGCAGGGGAACGGGAGAGGAAACAAAATTTCACATGTTGATTATAAATATTGATTGAAAATTAAACATAAAAAAAAAAAAAAAAGGGTAAAAGGGTGAAGTTGGTGGGGGTGTGTGGGGGGGGAGAGGATGCATGATCAGTGGTGGGCATGACTGGGTGGAGAAGTGAGGTGGGGGAATGGTACAATTTTGGAAGGTTTGAAAAAAATCTAAAATAAGAAATGAAAAAAAAAAAATTTTTAGGGGGGGGGGGAAGGGGAGGGGTGTGACCAAGGCAAGTGGGGTGACCAGTGTGGTGCGCAACTTCACATGTTTATAATAAATGTTCATATAAAAGAATGAAAGAAATTTAATGAAATTCTGCCAAATGGTAAGTTTGTTATGTACAAATACAATTATGTGTGATTTTTTAGACATTAAAGGGCAATAACTCTGAAGTTACAAAAGAAATCCGTACAAAACTGTCTGTGCACAACCACATTATAGTGCTCTAAATTCTGTTAAAGTTTCATATTCTAGGTCAAATAATCAAAGTTACGATGCAGAAATTGCCATATCTATAGATCTATAGTACCCTATATAGTTAACACTAGAAATTTCTAAGGGCCATAACTCTGGTGTTACTTGGGCATTCTGTCTGAAACTTGATGGGCCCCATAACCTCATAGTGGTGAACATGTAAATGAAGTTTGTTTGAAAAAAATCTAAAATAAGGATTTTTTTTTTTTGGGGGGGGGGGGGGGGGGGGGGGGGGGGTGTCAGGGGGAGGTGTGTGATCAAGGTAAGGAGGGTGACCAGGTGTGGGTACACAACTTCACATGTTTACAATAAATGTTCATGGAAAAGTATGAAAGAAATTTAATGAAATTCTACCAAATGGTAAGTTTGTTATGTACAAATATGTGTACAGTCTAACCTGTCTTAAGCAGCCAGCCAAGGGAAGCAGACAATTTGGCCGCTTAAGCCAGGTGACCGCTGATCAGAGGTGCAGTCAGTATATGTATTTTTCAGACTTCTGACCATAAGCCTTTAGGCCCATTTCTATTTTGGCTTTCCATTATTATTTTACCAGGATACAATGACGTGCATTTGCCTTCGTAATACGAATGGTCTTCTTAGCAATCTAAAACTCCAGCGTGGTTTTTTTACTACAAAAATTGTTACAGACATTTTTCCAACTTCTAAACAAGTTTGTTTACAATTTTCGCCATTTTGGTAAGGGAAGGTACTCTCCGCGCTTATTGTCTACGCTAAATCTAAGATTGCCATTACGTTCCGTAAAAGATAGAGTGGTTTATATTTATTTCAAACACAATTTCGTATAAATTTAAAAGTATTTTGATGACAGAAGTATAAAAAAAAATCACAAATATTATGCTACTAATTAATTATCGAGTATTATCTTTAATCGAGGTCAAACTGTGAACAACAAAATTGACACGAGGTGACACGCTAATTGCCGATAATTACTAGCCATTTGATCATAACAAAAAGGGGATTACACCTTTGGTTATCAGTTTTAATTGCAAAGCTCATGTTATTTTGTCGTTCTTGTGTGAAGTCACACGAAACTTAGCAATCACGTTGCTTCTCAAAAATCGGGTATCTCTCGGCAATTATTGCCTAAAAATAATTGGTTTTGGAAAAAATGGCCGCTGAAAGGGGTCAAATACAGCGGTCGGGAGGCAATTTCGGTGGCCGCTGGCCGCGGACGGCAGGTGGCCGCTGAATAAAGTGATAAAATAGAGGAAAATCCATCGGGGACATCATAAGATGGCCACTGAACGGAGGTGACCGCTGATCGGAGGTGACCATTAGTACAGGTTAGACTGTATTTTTATACAATTAAAGGGCAATAACTCTTTACAAAATAAATCCGAATGAAATTGTGTGTACACAACTTCATTATGGTGATCTAAATTCTGTTTAAGTTTCATAGTTCTAAGTCAAATATATCAAAAGTTATGATGCAGAAATTGCCATATTTATAGTACCCTATATAGTTAATACTAAAAACTTCTAAGGGCCATAACTCTGGTGTTACTTGGGCAATCTGACTGAAACTTGACGGGCCGCAAGAACTCATAGTGGTGAACACGTATATAAGTTTTAAATAAATATTCCCAACCATTTCCTAGATATGGCTCCGGACGGACGGACGGACGGAAAGACGGAAGGACGGACGGACGGAAAGACGGACGGAAGGACGGACGGATGGACGGACGGACAACGCCAAAACTATATCCCTCCGACTTTCGTCGGGGGATAATAAGAAATACTTACACCACCGCTCCTCTAAAATCGCTTATCGAGCGCTGTATGTGTGAGTGCCACCTGTACTTGGGAGCGCCGGTACCAGGGTGTGATTTTGGTACCCGGCAATGATATGCGCAGTTCAAAGCAGGGATCTATTCGCAAGGAAGTGTTCCATAGAATTTAGATAGATTGATTTATATTATTTATTGATTTCTCGTCGGAATACAAACGACAGTTGTCGGGACCGGTGTCATTTAACAGAATGGTAACAGATCTGACGATTGATATCAGTGATTCATTGGTAGGGGTTCATTTAAACGTTTAACTGGCTATTGTTTCTCTAGTGTTCGTGAGAAGTTGCATATCTTCTAGTATTGAGAGCATTGATGGTAAAAATGCATTTTTTAAAAACACGCTGAAATGTTACAAAATGCTTTTTATGATCGTCACCTATGCTCAATACATGGTAAAATGCTAAAATATATTGGCTAAACTTAACCAGGGGCGTAGGAGAATGGGGTGTGTGGAGGTCCGAACCCCAAGTGTCTGTGGATGCACGAGCCCACACCACAGTTTCCTAGACTTAACCATTTAGGAAATGTTTCCTTTTTTCATGAACGAAAGTAACATCAGTAAATCAACTAAAACATTGAGCTGTCGAAAGCTACTCATTTCACACAGTCTGTCGAATTCGAACTTTGCAAAATCCACTCGGTATCATTTAAGTCATTACACATATCTCGGTTATGTAATCATTACTTTTTGCGCTAGAAAAAGAGGTGTTACCTCTATATGATATAACAAAGTAAGATTTTCCTGTATACTTGACTTTTTGGTAAAACTGTATTGTGGGTTTAACGTCACACTGACACAACTATACGTCCTATGACGACTTTCTAGGTACTGATGCTGGAGGGATACCCGAAGTGTCCTTCAATACATTATTTCATTATCTGGGTAGAACCACTTGCCTTCACATGCAAGCTGGATGGCAATTATCACATTAAAAATCAACGCCAAGAGCGAGGCTCGACCCACAGCAGTGATAGGCATCAGAAGTCGATGACCACCTGTTCTCTTTAAATGCATGTCAATGACGCCTTTTCTAAAGTCATCTATCCTTGTCACTTTTCTTAAATTGTACCTGTGGTACATACAAATCAAACGCCATGAGACATATCCTAAACATGATCTTCGAAGTAATGAAGTGTGTATTGGTTCAAGTGTTACTCTTTTGTTCCAGTATCTATATAATAAATATAGATGTATTCCATTTCATCACATATATCATATAAATCAAACAAAAACATACCGAAGTCAGTAGTTCCAGTATGAAAAATCTTTCTGGCAGCCGAATACAGTGATTTTTCCAATTTCCGTTAGGTAGGACCAGCCTTCTGTGACTTATGATGTTTTTGAATATTTTCCGTTTCTAGAACTTTTCGCTGTGTTTCTTTCTCTGTTCAAGTGTTTGCTTTTCAGTTAGACCAGCTGTTGTACTGACCGTAAAACTTCCTTGCGAGAAGAAAATACGTTTGTTCATCTGTAAAAGATGACAGAAATAAATCTTTAAAATAAAACGTACTGTATTCCTAAAGAGTATTCTTTCTATTTATAATATCATGCAAACAAAAGATTGGTAATGTCTGCAAGCTCGATCTGCGGACTGTAGGAAAAATGTCCTCAAACTACCTCGATAAGCCGCGTGTAAGAGCGTCCCGCTTCGATGCGGGAGGTTGTGGGTTCGATCTCTGCCACGTAATTCCAAAGACGTGAAAATTGGTACAAGTGGCCTCCTTGCTTGCGGCTCATCATTAAAAGAAAACTGGTCTCCCCTCTCACATCCTCGTGGCGATGAATTCCATTAGGAATGAATGTCGAGAGTGATTAATATAAGATGTAGAACTTGTTTCACAATCCACCTAAAATAAATTATGTATAAACTAAAATAATCCTTGACATTATAGCAGACGACAATATGTATATATCAAATAATCGCTCGTCACCTTCAATGCAAGTTGGAAAATTGGTACATGTATGTCAATGTGATTTTTGTTTACCTTTTCACTTTCACTTTCGAGCTTGTAGCGGGAACAAAATGACGAAGCGCGATCACGTGATTGGGCACATACAATAAACGGTCATTAGTAAGGCTACTCCGCTTTATTCTATTTTTTATTTACCCTTTACATGCAGTGAAATCATTTAAGGTTTAGCAGTATATCACAAAACAACAAATTTTTTAGCGAATGAACAGCATCTTGACACTCAACTTATCTGCCCAGTACATGTTTTACTGTTCTGTCCCATGGAGTTGGATACCTAAAATATTCTAAATGAGTTGTCCCCCTTTAAATAAGAATGCCATTTGTAAAGAAATAAATGTACAGTAAACAATTGTCAAAACGATGTATACCTATTATGTAAAGTTTAAAAACATCGCACGATGTTGCAAATGCATCAAAACGAAGACATGTAACAGCTTTTTAAAAATGGTGAGTTTTTTATAGGCGCTGACTGTCCAGAAGTGTGGTCCCTTCATGTAGTACCTTTCCAGAATTCAATACATATATGAATAAATTGACAATGGTTTTGTACAGTAATATAAATGTTTTATAATTATATGCTGTTATATTTTCATGTAAAACAATGCTTTCTTTCTAAGATATGAAGACGTTCGAACTTTTTTCTCCGAAACATGGACCTACACCTTAATTCCATGGGGTTGAAAAGTTTAACTCTTATTTTTGGCCTAAACGGCTTTTTCAAAAGAGTACCAATTCATTGATGGATCCCAAATTTGGACAAAAATAAATAGGAACATCGCGGTTTGTTAGATTATAATACTGTTGGTTTCTCTATCACAAAATGCACGAAATGTCGTCAAACACGAATATAAATGATTGTAATAGTAATGCCTACCAGATAAACGCACGGAGGAACTATATTTCAACAAAACTTCTACGAAGGAAGAACTTGTCTGGATGCTTAGGCTAAAGACTAGAGGTCACCGGTTCGATCATCCAAACCTCTATCGCCTAAAGAGGCAAAGTCTTTTTCTTATTTTAAAGACGGTCAATCCGGTTATTTATTAATCTGCTGCCCATACCTTATTTAATTGAGAGAATGAAACATAACTGATACAAAGTCATGAACCTTCACAACTATTTGCCCAAAAACATGTTATTTGTAACTCAGAAATAGCGCGAAACTTCTTCTAGATTTACTAGATTTCATTTTGTTTCAAACAAATAAATCAGTACATTATAAGCTTGTTATTTTGTGTTTTGTTACCTCTAACAGTCTCCGGATTTAGTTTGCAAATCCGGAATTTTCGCAAACTCAGCTACCTTTTGCCTTTGACTTTTCTCTAAATTTTTTGACAAAAACCCGATAGTTCTAAATCCCATAAGTAATAATTGGTCCGTTTTCCTTCTTTATATGTTAAAGAAGAGTTCATGGGAGGTTTTCAAAGTGGTCCTCCCATGGGAGTATTTTTTTCCCTCCCATGGGTTTTTGCTAACCCATGGGAGGTCCCACGGGGGGATTTCTCCCACTTTACCAATTACGGAGAAAAAAACCGGGGGTTTTTTTCTAAAATTTTCAAATCAAAATTTTCTAACTCAAATTAATAATTTATACAATAAAAACTTTTGGGGACATGTTTTCGCGTTGAAAAACGACTTTGAAAAAACTCCCATTTTCTTTATGGGAGGAAACCCCCCACTGGCGACTCGTGAATTTTTGAAATTGCATTTAATGTTTCATTTTCTGCAAATTAATTATAATTTTATCAATATCAACAAAAAATTTAAACTTAAAGATGTATTACTGTGCGAAATAAAAAATAATCGTAACCCCACGGGTGAAAACCTCCCGTTGTTTTAAATGGAGCACAATCCCGTGGGGGGTTAAAAAATAAATAAAAAAATAAATATTGTGACATTTTTGACAGAACAAAACATCAGTTTTTTTTTTTTTAATACTAATATTCCAACATAAAGTAACATCTGGGTTTCTACTCAGCGAAAATATTATACATTGTATAATTACAATGCCACCGACACGATTTAAAAACAGGCCGCTTTGCTGATTATGACCGTAGCATTTCGATCCAACGATGTCCCCATAATAAGACGGGTCATAAAACTTACTGAAGCATAGAAAGATATATTTGACATGACAAATATGCACCGCGGGGCTTTTTTAATCCAAAAATTTAAAAAATGCAGGAATTAGAGGAAACTCTCCTTTTAAATTGAAGTTCACAAAGAAAAAAATATCCAAAACTAACCCGACTGCCTCTGTTTATAATGCATAGTGTCAAAGACTTAAATCATTTTAAGTACTTCCTTTCCTTATTTGAAATGCCAAAAAATCTCCATCAAATGTACAAGTATTCTTCATATGATTGTTAAAAATACGATTTCGAAGAATTTAATAATTTTCAATATAATGACATTATTAAACAAAATAAACTCGAATTCAAAACATAAAACCATCCTCCAACCCCCTAAACAACCGCACCTTCTGAAAAATTCTCCTCCTAATTTCCCACAAAAAACCTTAAAAATTAAAAAACAAAAAGGACATAAAAAGATAAACCTGAAAAATGCCCCACCCATTTTTTA
>NW_026460647.1:0-9474 GCF_021730395.1 Mercenaria mercenaria | reverse complement strand
TTTAAAGAGAAATTATTTAGATTTATACTATACATGTTCCGTGCAGTTTAGACTGCATAAGAATCTATAAACGGTTTAAAATTATGAAGGAACATTATCAAACCCCACAGATGGATAATGTATGACCATTCACAAAATAATCTAAATTGTTAGACAAGTGTATAGGAAAACTTAAAAGCAGATCAACACGGAGATATGAATCGACATGGCTACAGTGCGGAAAATAAATTGCAATTAAACTGTGTTTTCATCTCAGGGAATTCGATGAAACATTTGTTGTGTATTTAGAATTATGACATGCGACAGTAATACCATTATCTAAAGCAGCCTACGAATACGGGGGAAGCTACGAATACGGGGTAAGCTACGAATACAGGGGAAGCTACGAGTACGGGGAAACTACGGATATTTGTTTTGTATTTAGAATTATGACATGCGACAGTAATATTATCATCTGAAGCTGTCTACGAATACGGGGAAAGCTACGAATACGGGGAAATTAATACACAAGACTTTAGTACTTGTACCTAATTGCCTATTTGTTTTTATAGTTGTTTAGCCATCGGAAAAAATGCCTGGAAGTAACAAAAGTAAGGTGCATATTTTGTATGAAAACTTTACGAAGGTATACGCACATCAATTAGAAATAGGAAGGCAGAACTGAACTTAACACAGTGATGTTCAGATAAGAAAATATACACTTCCTTGTTTTGTCCGAACGATGAAATTATGACAAAAATCATCAAAATATCCAGGTAACAGCACATATAATACCAACGAATATGATGAGTTTTGCTTCTGAAACATGAATAACAGTACAAGTATATCCAGTCACACAGACATTAATGATGTCTTATACAGACTATAAAGAATTGTCTTATCATCTTGACATAATTTCTTTCTACGTCATAGCCGTTCAGTGCATTGTTGGGATAACAGGGAATATAGTTTCTCTCATTGTTGGGATAACAGGGAATATAGTTTCTCTCATTGTTGGGATAACAGGGAATATAGTTTCTCTCATTGTTTGGATTACAGGGAACAGAAGTAGTAAACTTTCGTGTGCTATATATTTCAAATGCCTATCAGCGTGCGATATTTTTGCTTTAACATATAAAACTGTTCAAGAAATCGACGTTAACAAATACGTTGATATAAACTTCTCGTCGTCAAAAGGTTGGTGCATAGTATTTGAGTTTTGTTTCTACTCAGCACCACAGCTCTCTGCATGGACCATTGTGTGTTTGTCTATAGAAAGAACGCTCAGTCTATGTTTTCCTTTCAGATTTCAAACACATGGTGCTAACAAGAGAACCATAATAGCATTGCTAACATGTGTGGTAATTATCACTGTAATAAATAGTTTATATGCATCCGCATGGTGTCCCATGTACGATCTTGATTTAGCTTCTAAAATTGGAGAAATAACAAGTGTCTATTTATTGTGTGTTCTTCCGTTTTTATTTATCACGACATGCAATGTTATTATTATTGCTAAAATGTGTTGGCTTAGGAGAAATGGTGTTCGTAGTAACAGAAGACAAGATATAGCGTCAAGAGTTACAACATTAAGTCTTATAACAGGTATACTTCAGTGTATATCTATTCTTCCGACGATGCTATTCTACCTAGAATTTTCTGATAGAATACGGATAGGCATCTTCCAGTCACATGAAATATATATAATTTGGCGTTTTGTATGCCGCGTGACTTTGTACCTAAATAACTGTTTGAATTTTGCTATTTATTGTTTCGTAGGTGCCGAGTTCAGGAAAGACTTTAAGGAAAGGTTCTGCTGCTGCAGACCTGTTAGTTGAATGTTGCACATCTGTTTGATTTCTTTGTTTTGTTTCTAGATAATACTTTTCATACAATTTGTTTGCTTTACTACTGAGTTAATGCATAGGCGTTAAGTTGGTCTGCAGTTTGCAGTTTGCAGTTCGCAATTCGAATTGCAAACCGCAAACTGTTTTGCATTTTGCAGTTCGAATTGCAAACCACAAACTGTTTCGCATTTTGCAGTTCGAATTGCAAACTGTTTAGCAGATTGCGATTCGAATTGAAAACCACAAACTGTTTTGCAGTTTGCTATTCAAATTGCAAAATGCGTTTTTATTTTCCAATATCAAGATTTGTATGAACCGCGTTGCTTTCCGAGAAAGCTGTTATTGTTTTGGGCTTTTTAGGATTGAAACTTTGACAATTCAATCTAATTTGTACATTGTAATATGAATTGCAAACTGCCAAACATTTTGCATTTTGCAGTTCGAATCGCAAAATGAATTTTTATTTTGCGATTCACGATACATATGAAGAGCATTTTTTTAGGCTTTGAAATTTAACATTTCACTCTAATTTGCACTTTGTAATTTGAATTGCAAACAGCAAAACATTTCGCATTTTACAGTTCGAATTGCAAAATGCATTTTTATTTTGTGGTTCAAGATATATATGGACGGCAATTCTCTTTCTAAGAAATAATCTATTATGTTTTGCCTTTCAGGCCTTATTATTGAAGATTTCAATCTAATTTGCACTTTGTAATTTGAATTGCAAACTGCAAAATATTTTGCATTTTGCACTTTGCAGTTCGAATTGCAAAATGAACTTTTATTTTGCAGTTCGAGAGATATATATAATCCATAATTCGCTTTCCATGAAAAATGTTAATATTTTTAGCAACTCGGGCTATAACATTGAATATTTCAGTCACATCGTTTTTCTTTCCTGCGATTTGCGATTCGAATGGCAAAATGAAGTTTTACTTATTATTCATTATATATATATGAATTGTGATGTTTTGAGCTTTTCATTGGAAAGTATTTAAAAATGAATATATTTCAGGCTTTAAAATTGAACTTTTCAGTCACTTTTGCGCTTTGTATTTTTAATTGCTAACTGCAAAATATTTTGCACTTTGCTATTCAAATTGAAAAATGATTATTTTTTTTTCGCCGTTTCAGATATAAATTAATCACAATTCGCTTTCCGAGAAAGATGTTAATGTTTTGAACTTTTCAGAATTTTTAATTCAACATTTCATTCTCATTTACGCTTTGCATTATTAGTTTTCAAAATGAACGCATGGATAACGCACGTTTTTTCTCTCTTGTTATAACATCTGCAGAATCCCAAGGGATCGGTGGGTGCCCAAGCTCGGTAGGGCGAGGGCGAGAGTAGCAACGTATACCGAGGGATAGCTGATGATGTTATAACACGAAAATATAATGAACATACGTTAACGCAATTCTAGCATAAAACGCGCATATAAAAATGTTTTAACAGCACGTGAACACGAGAACACGTTTACTCTCCTGTTAAAACATCCTCGAAACGTATCAAGAACAGCAGTTTTATGCTAGATTTTAATTTTTCGGTTCAAGAAATTTATACCGCGATTTGCTTTCCGAGAAAATGATTTTCAGGCTTTAAATTCATTCCTGTACTTGTAATTTCAATTGCAAACCGCGAAATATTTTCCATTTTGCAGTTCGAATTTCAAATGCGTATTTTCCAATTCTGGTTAAGATTCAACAAGTTATCTTTTTGGCGATGCTAGGAAAAGAATATGGGTTTAGTACACTGACCTGAAATCACAATCAAGGCCAATAGGTAAGGCTAGTTTAGTTTACTCGGCAAAGAGAAATATATACGGAAAAATTGTGAAAAATGTATTTCCACACTGGGACTATATTATGTGCAGAAACACAAGCATCAAGAGTTTCTAATAACAATGTACCCCAGTATGCTGGAAACCGTATAAATGAATCAGTTGCACAAAGCTATGCCATTTCTGACTCCCCTTAAATACCAAGGCAACAGAAATCAAGATCCCCGCCATCAAACCGTGGTTAGAGCCAACGAGCCCCCACTCGGCACGATCAAAAAAGAATGTCTGTATACGAAATCAAGCGTCCGAGGTCTCAAGAAAAACGATCTTTGTCGATGTAGCAGACTTTAGCAAAACCCCAATAGGACAAATGGGATGGGGGATGTCTAAAGTATTACGAATGACTGTAATTTGACATTTGCCTCACTGAATGCTAGTTACTTGAAACAGAATTTCTTTTTTCTGTATCAAAAACAAATATAAATATGTATGATATTTTAGATATTGAAGGTTATTTGCGATAATGTGCGTATATTTTCAAATATTTTGCAGTTTGCAATTCAAATTACAAAGCGAAAATAAGATTGAAAACCTGAAAAGCCCCAAACAATACCATGTTTCTGAGAAATTTCATCGCAGTTCAATACATATCTTGAATCTAATGTAAAAAAAATCATTTTGCAATTCGAACTGTAAAATGCAAAATATTTTGCAGTTTGCAATTCACTGAAATTACAATGCGCAATTGACATTGAAATCTTGAATTCTGAAACGCAAAATACAAATTCATTTTGCAATTCCAACTGCAGAATGCAAAATATTTTGAAGTTTGCAATTCAAATTACGAAACGCAACCTAAATTGAAACTTTAAAATTTCAAGCCAGAAAAGCCCCCCCCCCCCCCCCCCCCAAAAAAAAAAACAACAACAAATACCATGCTTCTGAGAACATTCATCGTAGTTCGATACATAGGCCTATATTGTATCGAAAATAAAATGCATTTTGCAATTCAAAATGCAAAATATTTTGCAGTTTGCAATCAAATTACAAAGCGCAATTGACATTGAAATCTTTAATTCTGAACGCAAAACAAAAATTCATTTTGCAATTCGACTGCAAAATGCAAAATATTATGCAGCTTGCATTTCAAATACGAAATATTAAAATTTTCAAACAAGATTTAAAAATTAAGTCTTAAAATCCCAAAGCCTAAAAATTATACCATCTTTTGAGAACTTCACCACGGTTCAGTAAATAAATAAATACAAATCATTTTGCAGTTCCACTTGCCCAAAATGCAGTATATCACTTAGACCAACAATGTCTTTGTTTACAGAAAGCTATTGAACATATTCCGAGTCACCATCTAGTATTTAAACCTACATAAAAATTGTAACGTGTTATTTTATATATAATACTGATTTCATTTTATCGTCCTTAAGTATTGACCCGACAGTCATGAATACTCCGTATGTTTAGCGTAAATTAATTGTCGATGTCCGAACCTAAATAACGATATAACTATTGAAAGTTTATTATCAAAGCTGTTCAGCTACCAATTTCGTGATTGTGTGTTCGACTCCCTGTCCGTCAATATCATTAAACTTAAAAGACGAAAAAATTGCCACACTTATCGTGATTTTTTGTTCATCTATAAAAGAATACTGTACTATTCAACGCAAACGTACATGTCAGTAAACCATTCTTCAATATGTCGACTGAAATCTTTAACAAGTGTGTGGTTCATCTAACTTACAATGCACGAAACTCGCGTCAGTACCCTAGAAAAATGAAAAGTTTAATAAGATATTGTGAAATAAAAAGTCATGTAGTACGGAAACATTATAATATGGTATAGTTCAAAAATCTTTTTTAACTAATGACAAGCGAAGGATTTTCAAAAAGTAACCAACTTATTTTCATATAATTTCACAGCCGTAAAAATGAGTCACTTAACGTCACGACACGTCTGACGTCATATTCGTATACGCGCGCCTGTTCCCCGCGCTAAGATTAAAATTTGTTGCAAAATGCATATCTCAACATAATTAAGCATAAATAAAAAGGAAATTTGTTTGTTTTTCGTGATATGGAATATATCTCACCTCAAAGTGAGAAAATGTTCACATTTTTCACTGGCGCTAAGCGCTCGGGAAAATATTTGAGATTTTCTCACTTCTAAGTGAGATATAGGCCTATTCCATATTCACGAAAAACAAACAAATATATATAACGTGAACCGCAAAATAACAGTTCATTCTGCTATCCGAACTGCAAAATCGATATGTTTTGCAGTTTGCAATTCAAATTACGAAGTGCAAATAAGATGGAAATGTTAAATAATAAAGTATGAAAGGCAAATAATTATAGAATCTTTATTTATAAAGCGAATCGCCGTTCAAATATATATATCTTGAACCGCAAAATAAAATTCATTTTGCAATTCGAACTACAAAATGCATAATGTTTTGCAGTTTGCAATTCAAATTTAAAAGTGCAAATTGGGTTGAAATGTTTAAGTTAAAAGCCCGAAAGCAAAATACAATAACATCTTTCTCGGAAAGCGAATCGCAGTTCATCTACTTATATATAACTCGAACCACAAAATAATTCATTTTGCAATTCGAACTGCAAAACTGCAAAATGGAAATCAGTTTGGGGTTTCATTTCGAACTGCAAAATGCAAACTGCAAAATACAAATCAGTTTGCGGTTTGCAATTCGAATTGCGAACTACAAAATGCAAAACAGTTTGCAGTTTGCAATTCGAATTGCGAACTGCAAAATGCAAACTGCAGACCAACTTAACGCCTATAGTTAATGCCACTTTTATTACTACATAAAAGACCAAACATACAAACTAGCACTAGCCACTGATATTTATAGTTAGTTCTTAGAAATTTACATTCATACACAGTACTACATAAGAAGAAAAATCAGTTAAAATAAGTGTCTGGAAATATTAGGTCTGTGTTGATGTTTTGCTAAAACGTGCTATTATTACGATGTCTCGTGAGAGCTATCCTTGCTTCGTCCCTTTATCTTGTGAACTGCCGCAATGGGCGACTGAGGGCGACAAAACGATCAGAAAATGCGGTGATACCTTTGCATCGTATTATCATTATATTAACATAATATCACCTTAAGGTAGAAGAGATGCTCGCAAGAATATATGTTCCGAAAACACGATGCGAACGTTCAATATCAACATTGCACTATCGTACTTTTGAACTGATGGCTAGGGTGGAATGGACAATAGTGCGCAATAATACGATGCGAAAAGGCGCCGCAACATCACAATGCGAAAGTGCGTTCTTAATGCTGCGTTTTCTTGTTGTCTTATCGCGCTGTTGCATCGTATCTTCCCGTTTTCTCATTGTATTATCGACAATTTTGAGATCTAATGATTATCTAAATTATAAAATTATTATGATGCAAAATTGGGGCAACATGTTTTTACAATTTTGCTGAAATATTCATGGTATACAATTCTTGATTCTGTGTGAAAATTATTTATTCTTTTGATTTCGTTTTTTTTTTGTGTGTGTTATTTTTATGGTTCCTGTATTCCTTTGTGACCATAGTTATTGTTATTAGATCAATTATCAGATTTTAGCATGCCCCCTGACGTAGAGTCGAATTTTTTGTAAGTTAAGATTTTTTATACTCTGTGGGCTTGAAGAACATTAGTTCCCAAGACAAGTAAGGGCAGAAAAAGCACAGCCTGACCGCAGTCGTTTTTGTTATAAGGGCATTTTCTTCTCTCACTGTTCAAACATTTTTGAAATTAGGTAAAATTAAATAAAAGGGAGTACTTTATAAAACATATTATATCGCACTTAATGCTATAGGGTTTTCAGATCTTACAGATTACTATGAATACAAAGTGGTATAAGTACTATATACGCATAAATGTCACTAACAGATCTCTTTCATTTTTATATGTTTGCATAATGACCCCAGCCACTGTTTTCAATGTTAAAAACGAACTTAAATCTACAAGAAAAATTCTGCTGTTAAGATTTCGAAAATATTTTGCTGCTTTAATGACACACAAAAAGGCTTCAAAATTGAAAGAGAAAATGTTGGTGTAACCGTGCATCTATCATATATATTTAGAAAGAAACTTTAAAAAACTGGTGAATTTTTATTTTTAGTTCTTTAGTTCTTCTTTTTTTTTCAGATTTCATACTTTCTAGAAAATACAAGGGCTATGTTGAAAACTGTCATTTAAGTTGTAGCATATTATTATAAATATCAGTAAAAACAAGAGCTGTCTGATGACAGCGCGCTCGACTATTCGAAGAATTGATTGAAGAATGGGGTCAAAATATTTCCACGGATATTCAGACAAAAGAAATAAATAGATTAGACAAACAATGTTCCTGTATTACTTTGATTTCGATAAGTCTTGCACTAAATGCAATATATGAGCCAATTTCAAAGTCCAAAAAGGGCCATAATTCAGTCAAAATAGTTATGTACCGGTACTCTTGCCTACAGATGTAAATCATACTGATAAGCAAGTGTTTAAAGTTTAAAAGCCACATGTCAAATAGTTTTGACAAAACATGGACTTGTATGAAAACAGAACCAATTTCAAAGTCCAAAAAGGGCCATAATTCAGCCAAATTAGATGACAGAGTTAATATGTTCTCTTTCCTACAGATAGAGACTATTATACTAAACAAGTGATAAAAGTTTCAAAGCCATATGTCAAACACTTTACAAAAAATATGAACTGGTACGAAAACTTAAACCAAGATTCTAAGTCAAAAGGGGCCATAATTCAGCCAAAATCCTTGATGGAGTTATTTACTCTTGTCTATTAACTGGACATGGTGATGGTAAAACAGGTGTGAAAGTTTCAAAGCTTTATCTCAAAAGACTTTGTCAAAATATGAACTGGTACGAAATATTAACCCAGATTTCTAAGTCAAAAGGGCCATAATTTAGCCAAAATCCTTGATGGAGTTATGTGCTCTTGCCTATAACTGGACATGGATGGTTAACAAGTGTTGAAAGTTTCAAAGCTTTATCTCAAAAGACTTTGTCTAAAAATGAACTGGTACGAAAAAACTTAACCAAGATTTAATTCGAAAGGGGCCATAATTCAGCCAAAATCCTGATGGAGTTATATACTCTTGCCTATAACTGGCCATGGTGATTGGTAAACAAGTGTTGAAGTTTCAAAGCTTTATCTTAAAAGACTTTGTTAAAATATGAACTGGTACGAAAACTTAACCATGATTTCTAAGTCAAAAGGGCCATAATTCAGCCAAAATCCCTGATGGAGTTATGTACTCTTGCCTATAACTGGCCATGGTGATGGTAAACAAGTGTTAAAGTTTCAAAGCTTTATCTCAAAGACTTTGTCAAAATATGAACTGGTACGAAAAACTTAACCATGATTTCTAAGTCAAAAGGGCCATAATTCAGCCAAAATCCTTGATGGAGTTATGTGCTCTTGCCTATAACTGGCCATGATGATGGTTAACAAGTGTTGAAGTTTCAAGCTTTATCTCAAAAGGACCTTTGTCAAAATGTGGACTGGTACGAAAAACTTAACCAAGGTGTGACGCCGACGCCGACACCGACGCCGTGGTGAGTAGGATAGCTCTACTTATTCTTCGAATAGTCGAGCTAAAAATCAGAGCCAAGCCTGATCTACTTTACTTTAATAGATATGGTACATTATTAGCCTCATTTTTAATTATCTAGCAAATTTTTTTCCATAAATATTGTTAAAAAGAAATATTCGAAAAAAAAAAATTTTAAAAAAGGGAAAATATTTCGTTTTTCTTTCATCAGCATATTGTTGCAATTTTTTTTTATATTTATTTTTCAAAAAATTAAAATTTTAAA
>NW_026460646.1:0-6738 GCF_021730395.1 Mercenaria mercenaria | reverse complement strand
ATGGGAGTAATGTGTGTGTCTGTCTGTATGCCTGTCATGAAGAAAATGAGACTGGAATAATATATTTTCTGTTCTGTTTTGTTCTGTTCTATTCATTTTATAACAATTGGACAAAGTTATTTTTAATGCTTGACAAACTTCCTATTTCAATATTGCAGTACCCTTTTGATAGGGAAAAGTGAACATTGCAGAAATACCATAACATCATAATAACGATAGTGCTGAATAGTTTAAATTTGTACATTTTGATATTGTTCTTTGTGAATATAATTGAGAGTCAGGGTTTGACTTCTTTTTTTTTCTCAGAAAAATCTTTCTAGTGTGAAGTTTCTACATGAAATAACACACACCTGATTCAGAAAAGTGACCAAATTCATTGCCCCCCTGCAATTCATGCTGGGCATAATGGCCATTATATTTCCATGTTATAGCGGTAAGCAGATTACTGATAAAAGTTGCCTGGAGAACCAAGTCGGCCCTTTAATTGAACCACAAATTAACTCCAAGTCATCAACCAATTCTTCTGGACTACATGGACAAACGTCATAACCTTGTCCCCTAATTACTTTTTTAAATTTCATAGATCTTTTATTGATAGGTAATCCTGACTTTTCTGTTAATTTTTTGAATATTTTTATTGAATGATTTGAATGTTTTTTATTATTGTTATATCATTTATTAATCAAATCAATTAAATCATCATCTACTTTAGTGTTAATTACTTCTTTTCCAGTTATTCTATCCTTAGCAATTAACTTATTTTGACCATAAAGTTTATTTAAGTTAATAATTAAATTACCATATTGTCCATTTGGTGAAACTTTATATGGGTTATGATATCTTATTCCTTTTCCTTTTTTATATGTAGAAGCCGTACCAAGAATATGATTTAATCGTTCTTTGTACTTTAATAATTCGTCTTGATCATGTTTTAATTCTTTTGCTTTTTCTCGTTTATTTGGATCTTTTGAATTTGATTTGCCAGTTATTGAACCATTTAATTTTCTAATATCTCCAGTAACCTTATCTATTGTAGCTTCAAGAGTGGCTTTACTTATTTTATCTGGATTAGATTCATCTGCAGTAAAAAAGTCAAACATTTCAGACGGTTTGTAATATTCATATTCTTCTAAAACATCATTATCTATAAAAGCATCTAAATCTACTGTATGTATTTTTTTTTCTTTCGGTCTTGCTCCCAGTTCTTCTGATTCTTCAGGTATTTCCTTTTCTCTGTTATAATAATCTTCCAGTATTTTATCAACCTCTTTTTCGTCTAGTTTTTGTGGTGATAGTTGTAATGGTTGTAATGGTTGTTGTAGTTCCGGAGGTGGTTGTTCTTCCATTATCTCTGCCAATTTTTGTTGTTGTTCTACTTCTTGTATTTTATCAACAAAACTTTTTGGAAGTAACGCTAATTGTTGTTTTATTCCAGGTAATGCTTTTAACTGACTTGATAATTGTTCTTTTTGACTTTCTATTTTTTCAGTAATTGGCTTATAAATTTCAGTATACATATCCCGATTTGTAGCTTTTCTTATTTTTTCTCTCATTATTTCTTCTCTAAGAGCTCTCATCTTTTGCCCGACTAAGTTTTTTCTTATTCTTATTTCATTAAGTTTTGATTGCATTTATATAATAATGTAAGATAATGTAAAATAATGTAAAATAATGTAAGATAATGTAAGATATTGTAAAATAATGTAAAATAATGTAATATTATATAAATGGAAATTCCAAATTATGATACAAAAAATGATAAATCCAATAACTTTAAACAATTTTATCCTTTTATGCCAGATTCATGTTTTAGAATGTTAATATGTGGATCGTCTGGATCTGGAAAAACAAATACATTAATGCATATACTTCGAAAACCTCTTATATATTATGATAAATTATACTTATATGCTAAAAACCTAGAACAATCTAAATATCAAGATTTAATTAACAACTTAAATCAAATTGCAAAAAAAATTAAAGTAGATCCAAATGAAATACTTGAATATTCAGCTGATCCCAACCAAATTGAACCTTGTGAGAATCTTGAATCAGAAAAACAAAAAGTAGTAATATTTGATGATTTTGTATGTGAAGATAAAAAAGTTCAAAATGAAATAACAAAATACTTTATTCAAGGACGTCACAAAAACTGTTGTGTTATTTATTTAAGTCAGTCTTACTATAAAACACCAAAAGATATTCGAATTAACTGTTCACATTATATTTTATTTAAATATCCAGATAAAATGGAAAATAATAGGATTTGTAATGAACAAAATATAGATCGTGATACTTTTGCTAATGT
Source organism: Mercenaria mercenaria (assembly GCF_021730395.1). Classification (NCBI taxonomy): domain Eukaryota; kingdom Metazoa; phylum Mollusca; class Bivalvia; order Venerida; family Veneridae; genus Mercenaria; species Mercenaria mercenaria. The sequence goes on along the minus strand of NW_026460646.1, from coordinate 4,430 downwards.
AACAAATCAAAAACATGATTTCTTATATATTGACAAACCAAGGAAGTTTTTAAGAAAAAACTTTACTGGTAATATATAATAATTATATAATGGGAGTTTTTAATGATGTAAAACAAATAAGTGAACCTGACAGTATAAGTAAAGTTAAATTTGATATTGATTTAAGTGATTATGCTACTAAAAAACAATACAAAAAGCTTAGAAAGGACATGGAATCATATCTTCACAGAAATAAGGAACTTGATAACACAATGAACAGAGCATTAGATATGGGAGGTAATAAAATAATCAACCTAGGAAATCCAGATAAATCCACCGATGTAGTTTCAAGACGATTTATGTTTAAAAAAGTTCAAAGTGTAATAGATGACTATAATCTTGAAGACATCAAATCTATAAAACAGACATTAGAAGAAGAAGTAAAGAATATTGAAGAATTAACAAAAGATTTTAAAAAGAATTCATTATTAATTAATCAATTACAAGGTAAAATTGAAGAAGAAATGAAAGCTATGGTTGATTCTATTAAAGAACTTGAAGAGAAATCTGATTTGACAGATGACAACATAAAAGAAGTTTTTCGAGTTAATTTAAACATTTTATTCACCCAAATTCAAGAATTAAAAGATAGTATGATTAAACATGAAGAACTAAAAGACAAGATTATTGAAGCTGAGAAAAAGTTACAAAATATGTATCAGTTAGAAATCAGAACAGAAATAAATAAACTAAATACTGAAACTGAAAATAAGCATAAAGATTTATTAGAATTAATTTCAAATAAACTTGCAGAATATAAATCTGATTTGGAAAAGGCAGCTTCACAAAGAGGTGATGATCATGACACAGCATTAGAGAACTTTAAAAAAGAAATTAATTCTAAAATAGATGACTTTAAAAAACAAATTCGAAATTGGATTAGTATTGTTGACAACCGTCATAATTTAAAGTATGCAGACTTAAGTAATATTACAAAAAAATTACAAGATGATATTAATGAATTTAATGCTAAAGTTGAAGAACATAAAAATGAACTGGACTTTGTAGTTGAAAAATCAGTTAAACAAGGAGAGTTAATTACTGCTAATACTGAAGCAATTAACATAATTAATAATCAGCTAGAAAATTTGAGAAAACAACTTGTAAACATGATTAATAATGTCGATGCACATCACAATATAAAGTACGAAGAGTTAAGTAAACTTAAAGGTTTATTACAAAAAGATATTAATGAATTTAATGATGAATTTAATGATAAAATTAAAAAAATAATAAATGATTTAGACTCTGTAGTTAAAATATCGGATAAACAAGGAGAATCAATCACTGCTAATACTCAAGTAATTACTGCTAATACTAAAGCAATAACCGCTAATGTCGGAGAAATTACCACTAATACCCAAGAAATTACAAAAGTAAAAAATGTTTTCTTAAAACAAGAAACACAATTAGCTAGAACAAAGAATACTGTTGACAATCTATCTGCTTCTGAAGTTGCTACAACAAAACGACTTGATGATTTAGCTGAAATAATTCTTAAACTTAAAAAGAAAGACAGGAAAATAGAAAAAAGGGTAGAGGAAGTGAGACATGAAGTGTTTCTCTTTGAATACTATTATAATCATCCTTTTGATTACATACAAATGAAAAAGTATTTTGACCGTCGTGGTGCTTGGATACATTCAACATATAAAAATATGGCCGATCTGAACTATTTAAATATATTTGAAATAAGACCTGGAATTTTCGTAGATTATGAAGATTTTATAAACACAAACCAAGAATATAAAATAGATGTACTAGATATGCTTTTGAGTGGTGTGTTTATAGTCAGAAAAACCGGAACTTATATAATAGATATTAAATTTTTATTAAAGGGTGTGAGCTCTTTAAGTGAACCGTATAAACCGACTAAAAGCCCAATATCACATTTTATATTTAGGTGGCGGAATGATAGGCCTCAGGATGATGTTTTATTTGATATATTTGATAATGTAAATATAACAGCTGAGGCAGCTGAGGACTTTGACACTGATCGGTTAATATCTATGTATAAGAAAAAAATTAAAATTTATCTAAAACAAGGAACAATGTTTGATATTCACCCGTATGAGGATTCAGCATCTACAGAATTAACATTTATGCTTTTGATAGGTAGTTACATTAGATTCTACATATCGGATGAACCTATATCCTCTGGTAGAAGCAGACTTTTGGATTAAAGGTTTAATTAAAAGCTTAATAACATACAATATCAAGACAAAACAAACACATTTTGTGGTTATTATTGTTTATTTTTCATTAAAATGTTACAAAATGGTATAAACATTTATGATTTATTGTATAAAACACTGAGAGTAAACAATGTAAAACATAATAAATAATTCAATCATGCATATGTCTATGGCATACTCAAACGGTTGAGTGATTTCAGTTGTTTGTACTTAAATCTTGTAATACTTGTTTAATAGTTGTTAAAAAAGTGTACGTGCCCATAGCTTTAATCTATTATTGATTCGGTGGCGTGCAAGGTATAACAAGATAAACATATTAGTTTCCAATGTCAACTTTATGAATAGAGTAGTAAATATCGCCTTCAGATGAAAAGATAGTTGCTATTTGGAAATGTAAACAAACATTGCACAATATCCTATCAAGTCAATAAATTATTGAGTTTCTTTTAGTATTAATCTTATACCCTTCTGCCAACAGAAAACATTTCAAAATCGGATTTTAGATCGTACGCATTAAAACTACAAAATGCCTTCAAAATTTGAAACAAAAAGAAGACTACAAAAAGTTAATGATGAAATCGAGCTTTTGTTGAGGTATTTGATGCAAATTCCACCTGGAAAATTTATAGATAAAAATGTTATTAAAGAAATAGCAACAAATATTAATACAGACAATACTGAATCAAATATACAGGAGAGTGAATATGGATTGGAGTTTTTAAACGAACTTCTCAAACTGTTCAAGCTTGAAAGAAGAAGAAGATATTTAAATAAAACATTTGAGATTAACAAATTAAAAGGCATGCATCAAAACAAAAAAAGGAAACTTGAGACGGAGGCGGAAGAAGCTCTTCAAACTGAAATAAAAAATCCATACAGTAAGTTGTTTTGAATATTTGATTCGTATCTGTTTGTTTTTATACTATTTAAATACTTTTTAAATTTATTAAGCATAAATTTTGTTTACTTTTCAGACTTGAGAAGTACCCCACCACAAAGTCTCCAGTAAAAAGGAAATGCTGTGTGTTTTGTTGTACAAATATACTAATAAAACAATACATTAAAATAATGTTTTTCAATTTTAATAAAACACTTTGATTTAACAAATGCTAGAATTCTGCCAAAGTTTTGCCAAAGGTTTTGTCAAAGTAAAAGCAAATGACAGTTTGCTGCCTTCGTGGCAGAAAAATGGCAGGCTTTTGATTGGTTGAATTTGTGGTTTCCCACATAACCATTTTCAGAAAATACAACGTAAATTCCAATTGAAATAGGGTTCGCTTCATAACATTTTCAGAAAATATGTCAGCTATTTATAACCAGGTTTTCTGAAAATATGAGAAAACGAAAGTAAAGTTAAAACCTGTGGATTTTAAATTGACAGGCATTGACCAGTTCTGACCAAGGGTCAAAAGGTCAAATGAGGTCAAAACGCTCGCTCCATCATGTTTCTAACTACTAGCCTTGCATGTTCTCCGTAGGAATACATCATTCTGCTACAGACCTGTTCCCTAATGAGATATGCTTGGATCTAAGACAGCTTCATCATGTAGGGGCCTAAAGAACAGAACAGAAGCAGTAAAGATTTCCGATTCATGATAAAGTTCTTGTACAATATCTGCAAATATGGGGATGGGCAGGTGGGATCTCTGTGGTGAAATTCTATGTTGTTCCATAGTTTACCAAGATTAAAATGGAAAAGCAAACGTGTAAAATAAAAAAAAGAGAAATTCACGTTTTTTTGTTATTTCAAAGCACGCCCATAACGCAAAGGGAAATAAACAACGTAACGTTCTCAAACAAATGAATACTAAGATATTGTTGTCGTCACGACCATCCTAAATGGAACAGTATTTAAAGGAGTCCATGAAAATAAGCACACTTATTATGCATAAATGCAACTATTGTCGATGTAAAATTAAAGAATTAATGCCAGTGGGAATAAGGAATGTTGCACGTTTTATAAATCTCCTGAGCAGAAATTATTAAACCGAGTCTGATATTCCTTTTCTTGGTTGAGATCTATGCTTTCAACAGATCTTGTCCCTGTAAAAATATAATAGAATTACGCTAGGGAGCAAAAAAGACGTCTTGTGATTATCTAATATATCTTTTGGTGTGGGAATAGTTTTTTTTAAATTAAAAAATACAGATTTCTGTAATTATTTGCGGAAGAATTAATGCTTGTCCCTATTGATC
>NW_026460645.1:0-6788 GCF_021730395.1 Mercenaria mercenaria | reverse complement strand
CAGATTCAGAATTTTTATGCCCCCGAAGGGAGGCATATAGTTTTTGAACCGTCTGTCTGTCCGTCGGTCTGTCGGTCTGTCAGTCTGTCGGTCCGTCCGCAATTTTCGTGTCCGGTCCATATCTTTGTCATCGATGGATGGATTTTCAAATAACTTGGCATGAATGTGTACCACAGTAAGACGACGTGCAGTGCGCAAGACCCAGGTCCGTAGCTCAAAGGTCAAGGTCACACTTAGACGTTAAAGGATAGTGCATTGATGGGCGTGTCCGGTCCATATCTTTGTCATCGATGGATGGATTTTCAAATAACTTGGCATGAATGTGTACCACAGTAAGACGACGTGCAGTGCGCAAGACCCAGGTCCGTAGCTCAAAGGTCAAGGTCACACTTAGACGTTAAAGGATAGTGCATTGATGGGCGTGTCCGGTCCATATCTTTGTCATCGATGGATGGATTTTCAAATAACTTGGCATGAATGTGTACCACAGTAAGACAACGTGCAGTGCGCAAGACCCAGGTCCGTAGCTCAAAGGTCAAGGTCACACTTAGACGTTAAAGGATAGTGCATTGATGGGCGTGTCCGGTCCATATCTTTGTCATCGATGGATGGATTTTCAAATAACTTGGCATGAATGTGTACCACAGTAAGACGACGTGCAGTGCGCAAGACCCAGGTCCGTAGCTCAAAGGTCAAGGTCACACTTAGACGTTAAAGATCATTTTTCATGATAGTGCATTGATGGACATGTCCGGTCCATATCTTTGTCATTCATGCATGGATTTTAAAATAACTATGCATGAATGTGTGACACAGTAAGACGATGTGTCGCGCGCAAGACCCAGCTCCGTAGGTCAAAGGTCCAAAACTCTTAACATCGGCCATAACTATTCATTCAAAGTGCCATCGGGGGCATGTGTCATCCTACGGAGACAGCTCTTGTTCACTCATGTATATTTTATTGAAGAGCTAAATATCCCATTACAGTTCAAACAAAACAAACGGAATAATTCATCAGAAATGACTTAGTGTAATGCATGTATATTTATTGATTTGTTTTCCTGTAGAAACAACTTCAGACAGATCGACTTACTATTCAACGAAACCAGGGGCTCTTAAACTATGCCCAGGTCTGATTGCTTTTCTTTGCCTTTCTTGTATTTTAACCCAGTTGCCTGGTTACTGTACCCAGTAGTAAGCTTTATCCATTGTTGCTTGGTGTCTGGGATGCCTGAGAGATATACTCTAGAATTGCAGTTTTACATAAAAGAAAGATTGGTTTAGTTTTTCAGGATTGGTATTGTGGCACACTAATTTATCTAGAAAGAATAGGAATACTAAAAAGTTAAGATAATAAGTTGAAGATAGTTGTGACATCTATATATATTGAGCCGTGCCACAGGATAACCAACATAGTGGGTTTGCGACCAGCATGGATCCAGACCAGCCTGCGCATCCGCGCAGTCTGGTCAGGATCCATGCTGTTCGCTAACAGTTTCTCCAATTCCAATAGGCTTTAAAAGCGAACAGCATGGAGCCTGACCAGACTGCGCGGATGCGCAGGCTGGTCTGGCTCCATGCTGGTCGCAAACCCACTATGTTGGTTTTCTCATGGCACGGCTCATATAGTGCTTTCAGAGAGAGGTCAGTAGTATATAAAACAGATGATTTGAACTAGAAAATAAATAGGGCTATTTTGTTCTGTTTTTCAAAGTGTTGTGACAAATTTCCTTAAAATAGATAGGTTTTCAATCATAGATAGTGAGAAATCCCTGGTCTCCTTGATCATGTTGACCATCCAAAGACATATCTTATGACCTGTAATGATCAGATCCCTCCAAACTGCACAAAAACCTCAGCAAACATGTTGTCCATTACACCACCACTGTGCAGCACTATTTACTAATATTTCTTTTATTCTATTGTTTGAGTTTCTAGGTACATGATAGATACAAGAATCTTTAACTTGTTTGCAGGTGCGAACTGGAATTTCAGCTGGAATTAATTTTTAAAAACACTTTTTTCAAATGGTGTAATATGAATATATGCGTTTTTATAAGTAAACAGAATAACAGTCATCCTACATCCAGGGTGTAAGATGTGTTTTGACAGCGGTGTTAAAAAAGGACTGGAAATTTAATCCAGCCTGCATGAATATCTGTTGTATTTCAGTTCTAATTACTTAGGTGATAGGTTTATGTCGTCATAGTAATTATTTTGTTTGTTTGCTATACTGGATTCATGACGGTTCCCATTGATTGTTGTTCTTGTATATACTAATCCCCAATGATAACGTGATTCCCGCCGAAACGCGAGGACGAGTCTAAGTCATGTTAAATGATGAAATAACCATTCATAATGCTTGCACATTACTTGACAAGCAAAAAATAGTATTGCTTTAATTTTAAATATCCACTAAGTATATGGCAACATAGCTCAGTTGGGTAAAATGCAGACAATAATTGGATGTAAGCAGATCGTTTTGTGGGTTCGAATCCTGAGGGTTTTTCTTCCCAGAATTTTTTGTTGTTTTTCCTATTCGTTTTCGTATTCGTTTTCATTTTTGCTTCTGTATTTTTGTTTCTTTCTTTGATGGTTTGTTGTCGAGCACGCTTGCGGTGAGCTGATACGGTCGCCACTTTCGGTATATGTGTGTGCGTGCGTCCGTCCGATTTTGTCCGGATCATAACTTTGACATGCATAGACCAATCTTGTTTATATTTTTAATGTTTAACTCAATGAGAAGGCGTGTCATGTGCAAACCCATGTTCCTATCTCAAAGGTCAAACTGAAGTCTGTCCGGAGCATTTCTCCTTCTTACATAGGATTTTGATGTAACTTGGCATGAATGTTCACCATTATAAGACGGAGTGTCATGCGTAAGAAGCAGGTCCCTAGGTCCAAGGTCAAGGTCACACTTAGAGGTCAAAGGTGCTGGTGGGCTCGACATTCTGCCCGTGGGCATACTTGTATTTGTATATATGTCTTTATATAACACAATAGTATGTTCATTATTTGCATTAATCAATATCATCTTTGTTATATAATAAACTATTCTGATCTGCCATGTCGCCTATAGATACCTCTCTGTCGTGTTGTCACAGAGCTCATGAAGGAATCTTAATTTTTATGCAAAAGTGAAATAAAAATTTAAAAAATAAATAAATGTCGATGCTGAGTTTCGAACCCACACGGCAAAGGATCTGTTGAACATGGACTGTATGCTTTACCACTGAGCTAATTCGTAACTGGTATAAAATCTAGAAATATTTAGATCGTAACATGTTAGGAAAATGTTGATTTCCCTATGTTCCATTTTAATCTATTTATAGTCATGTTTGTAAATATCAAGTTATCGTTGGGGCATAGTATGTAACCAGACAGAGCATGATGAGCAGTTGTTAAGTAGTTACAATAAGGAATTGGGAGCAGGTAAAGTAAGGCTGTATAGAGCAGTAACTGTTGAGTTTTTGAGGGGTGTATAGAGCAGTTGAGGTTTTTGGAACTTGCAAAGTAAGGCAGTATTGAGCAGTTGTGTTTTTGTGAGCAGGCAAAGTAAGAGTGTACAGGACAGTGTTTTTTGGGGGACTAGACAAAGTAAGGCTGTATAGAGCAATTGAGTTTTGGGGAGCAGGCAGAGAGAGGCTGTATAGAGTAGTTTAGTTTTGGGAGCAGGCAGAGAGAAGCTGTATAGAGTAGTTTAGTTTTTGGGAGCAGGCAGAGAGAGGCTGTATAGAGCAGTTTAGTTTTTGGGAGCAGGCAGAGAGAGGCTGTATAGAGCAGTTTAGTTTTTGGGAGCAGGCAGAGAGAGGCTTTATAGAGCAGTTGTGTTTTTGGGAGCAGGCAGAGAGAGGCTGTATAGAACACTCAGGTTTTTAGGATCAGACAAAGAAAGACTGTATAGAGCAGTTGCGTTTTTTGGAGCATAAGGAGAGAGGCTGTGTAGAGCATTTGTGTTTTGAGAGCAGGCAGAATAGAGCAGTTTGGTTTTGGGAGCAGCGAGAGAGAAGCTGTATAGAGAAGTTGTGTTTTTGAGAGCAGGAAGAGAGAGGCTGTATAGACCAGTTCTGTTTTGAGAGCAGGCAGAGAGAGGCTGTATAGTTTTTGGGAGCAGGCAGAGAGAGGCTGTAAAGAGCAGTTTAGTTTTTGGGAGCAGGCAGAGAGAGGCTTTATAGAGCAGTTGTGTTTTTGGGAGCAGGCAGAGAGAGGCTGTATAGAACACTCAGGTTTTGAGGATCAGACAAAGAAAGACTGTATAGAGCAGTTGTGTTTTGTGAGCAGGCAGAATAGAGCAGTTTGGTTTTGGGAGCAGTGAGAGAGAAGCTGTATAGAGAAGTTGTGTTTTTGAGAGCAGGAAGAGAGAGGCTGTAAAGACCAGTTGTGTTTTGAGAGCAGGCAGAGAAAGGCTGTATAGACCAGTTGTGTTTTGAGAGCAGGCAGAGAGAGGTTGTATAGACCAGTTGTGTTTTGAGAGCAGGCAGAGAGAGGCTTTATAGACATGTTGTGTTTTGAGAGCAGGCAGAGAGAGGCTGTATAGACCAGTTGTGTTTTGAGAGCAGGCAGAGAGAGGCTATATAGACCAGTTGTGTTTTGAGAGCAGGCAGAGAGGGGCTGTATAGACCAATTGTGTTTTTGAGAGCAGACAGAGAGAGGCTGTATAGACCAGATGTGTTTTGAGAGCAGGCAGAGAGAGGCTGTATAGAGAAGTTGAGTTTTTGAGAGCAGGAAGAGAGAGGCTGTATAGAGTAGTTTAGTTTTTGGGAGCAGGCAGAGAGAAGCTGTATAGAGTAGTTTAGTTTTTGGGAGCAGGCAGAGAGAGGCTGTATAGAGCAGTTTAGTTTTTGGGAGCAGGCAGAGAGAGGCTGTATAGACCAGTTGTGTTTTGAGAGCAGGCAGAGAGAGGCTGTATAGACCAGTTGTGTTTTGAGAGCAGGCAGAGAGAGGCTATATAGAGTAGTTGTATTTTGAGAGCAGGCATTGAGAGGCTGTATAGAGCAGTTGTGTTTGGAGAACAGGCAGAGAGAGATGGTATAGACCAGTTGACTGTTTGAGAGCAGGCAGAGAGAGGCTGTATAGAGAAGTTGAGTTTTTGAAAGCAGGAAGAGAAGAGGCTGTATAGAGCAGTTGTGTTTGGAGAGCAGGCAGAGAGGCTGTATAGACCAGCTGTGTTTTGAGAGCAGGCAGAGAGAGGCTATATAGAGTAGTTGTATTTTGAGAGCAGGCATTGAGAGGCTGTATAGAGCAGTTGAGTACTCGAGAGCAGGCAGAGAGAGGCTGTAGTGAGCAATTGAGTTTTGAGAGCAGGCAGAGAGAGGCTGTATAGAGCATTTGAGATTTTGAGAGCAGGCAGTGAGAGGCTGTATAGAGCAGTTGACATTTAAGAATAAAGAGCAGGCAAGTAGAGGTTTTATAGCTAGAAGAGGCAGAGAGAGGCTGTATAGATCAGTTGTGTTTTTGAGAGCAGGCATTTAGAAGCTGTTTAGAGCAGTTGAGTAGTTGTCATTTAAGCTTAAGGAGCAGGCAAGTAGAGGTTTTATAGCTACTCTCAATGGCTTTCATGTTGATGTAACTGCAGCTTAATATTTTATGCTGTAGGTGCAGGACAAAATGTTTTCTTTATAATATCAATTATCTAGATAATGCTTAGGTTTATGATAGGCAAAACAGTAAATGAATGGTTGGAAGTAAATGTATACCCCAGAACATGGTGATGATAGTGTACTAGCATGAGAATGCTTTAGCTATAGATTTTATGCCGATTTATGTGAGCAAATGTATATATACTGTGCTTTGGGATAGCTTGAATATTGTACTGAGGAATAAGTTAGAGTACAGAACTTTGGAATAATTTAGAATACTAATCTTTGAAATAAGTTAGAATACCATACTTTGGCACAAGTAATATCACAATATTTTTGGACAGGTGAGAGTATCGAACTTAAGACAAGCCGAAGTACCAAACATTGTGATAATCCAGAATACCAAACTTAGGGTGTTTTGGACATGGTTGAGAAGTGCCTTATTCGCCGCACCTACTTCAAATACAAAATTTCTGTTACTAAGATTAGTGGAGATTCTATTATTTAAAATATGAAATGTGATTTATAAAATAGCAGTTATCACAAGTTGCAAAAAAGAAAACCCCACTGACTTTGTTAAGGTCATCCAAAATTTGAGCTTTCCAAAATTTTCTAAGATACGGTAGGTAATATTCACAACCCTGTTTGAAACTGGAAATAATACTTTGAAATTTACTTTGTATGATATGTTGTGTTTTCTATTTTGATAATCTTTAAAGTAGGCTGTTTTGATACAGTTATTATCTAAATGGGAACTTCGCTTTCAGAGAACAAGCTTAATCTTGAAATGCCATATTCTTCAACAGTTACTGTGATTTTGTTTGTCAGTTTTGATGGTCATCTAAACTAGCCATATGTAAACGAAATTATTGTATTGAAAACTTGCAGGACCTGGTGCAGCAAGCACAAGCCCGACAGCAGCAGATTGAACAACAGTACCACCAGTTACAACAACAACAACAACATGTTGGGGGTCAGCAAGGGGCTAACTTACAGGGAGTTGGTCAACAGCAAGGGGCCAATCTTCAAGGAGTCGGTCAACAGCAAGGAATGAACTTGCAGGCTGGAAATCAGCAAGGTGCTAATATGCAGTTTGGAGGTAAATAGTACAAAGGTTATATGAGCCTCGCCATGAGAAAACCAACATAGTGCATTTGCGACCAGCATGGCTCCAGACCAGCCTGCCATCCACACAGTCTGGTCAGGATC
>NW_026460644.1:0-4914 GCF_021730395.1 Mercenaria mercenaria | reverse complement strand
AGAAACAGACCCTTTTAACCTTTGACTTCAAAGTGAAACCCTTTGACTAGGAGTAGTGGTCTGGGTCTAGCAAACTTACATTGAAACATGCAGAAACATTTTCTATAAAACAAGTATGAAAGTCTTACACATTTTCTACAAGACTATTTATAAAGTTACAATTTTCATGTAGAACTATGCTCAGAGAAGTTGAAGATTAATCAAAGTCCACACTTTTAACTTCCATATTCATAATATCATTAACAGTTGTGAGGCTAAAAAGAATTTTGTAAATTAATAAAAAGCAAGTTCTTCATTCATGACAATTATTTCTTTTTCCCTAATTCTTGATATTTCTTCTCTGATTCCCCAATGTGTTTGGAAATAAGATTAAACCTTTTGTATTATCCTGTAACCATGTTACAATTTTATGAGTAATTTTTGCCCACAAAATTGAAAAAGAAATATTGCACTGACACATATTTCCAGAAGGTACACCTTTCTTAACTTCCATATGCATTATGCAATTAGCAATTAATAGATTTCAATGTATTTTGCAAATTATTCTTAGGCAATTCTTCATACATGATGCATACTTTTCTTTCTCTCTAATACTTGATATTTCTATTTCTCTGGTTCTGGAAATATGGTAGTACATTCTGCACATGTATGATCCATCAAATAGTTCAGTTTTTGTTGACCAGTGCTTTAAGGGGACGCATATTGCTACATTCACAGTTCATACAGAAATGCGGAAGGGGTGAATATTCAAGAAATCGATGGTGGTAAAATAAAAAAACATATTCCTAAACTGATATAATACTGATGGACACCTGTAATGTTCAGTATTTTGTGGATAAGGATGTGGTACTATGAATGTAATAGGAAAACAGAGGTCTTTGTGAAAGTACATTCAACACAAAATATTAAGCTTTTGTGTAAGGAAAAAACATTTAACGCCACGTCATTTCAGCTCGGGATGGACGCCATATTTCTCATTGATAAAAATGTAAACAAAAAAAGTCAGAGTGGGATTAGCATTGCAAGGGCATAACATGACATTCTACACAATGAATACCTTAGAACAGATATCTAAGATGCTACACAGGTCAGGCGGGTTAAATGTATAACGGCGATCACTTGAAATTCATCTTGAAAAGGTGGTTAATTTTAGTTTATTTACATGGTTTTTAATTTTCCCACGACTTCTCGGCTATTCACTGCAAATGTATTACTGCGCCGGACGAAAGGTAACTCTAATAAACAACGGGAGACAACTTAGGTGTCAGCACGTGTACGATTTTTAAAAAAAACATGTCGGTCATTATAACTTCTTATCAAATAATGAATCCTATTCAGATATTCGTCTTTAATATTAGAAAATTATTAATTTCTGTGGACATTTGTCAAAAAATATTACTTACATTGGACTACTTTGCGCATCAAACTGGTTTCCGCTTCAGTTGTGAGGCACTTCCGTTATACTTTTTGACAACAATAACAAAACACAAAATGAATTAATAAAGTCACTTATAAACCGACTGCTACTTAAATCAGTATAAGTAAAGTTGTTGTTACAACATTATACATGTTCGTTACGTTATGAGATAAAGTTTATCTTGAACTGCATAATCCATTAATTACGTTTAGATGATATTGCATTTACAACTTATTTGACCCCATTTTTTACGTGAATGACAACATTCTCGTGCAACTCGTGCAAACAGAGTTATGAAAAGTATGGTGGAGAATTCAAGGACAAATTATAAATGACATTAAAGTGAGAATAACTGTATATTCGTCCAGTTTTGATCATTGACATGCCTGCTGTGTATTAGTAACTTTTGTGAACAAGATTAGAATGTTACTTTTGCACATATACACATTGATTGGACCTCTCAACCAAACTTCATACTTATTTTAGGGATTTTTAAGACAATACATTTTCAAAAGTTTGTTGAATGTGTTTTGATATTTAAGTGCATTGAGTTCATGAATACCAAGTTAAAATTAATAATGGCAACATTTCTAGACCCTTATTGTAAAGCCACTAGACTTCTGTAACGATAATGTTTAATGTATAAAGGGGAATATATTCTTTTAGTTTTGGAATGTGGCATTCTTTGACCACCGTATCTTTTCTTAGCACTACTTTGTAAACAAACTAATTAATGTGTTTAGCTTACATATGCGAAATGAAAAGCAAGACAGTGACCATATTTCACATTCTTTCTTTAATTAGAATCTGTAGGACATTGATAAATGTTTGGACAAGGTGAAGCACTATTATTTTCACACCAAAAAGCTCTTATTGTTGATTTGAATGTACACAATAAGTCTTATGTAATTCAACAATAACTTTCTTGTTTCAGTTTTTCTCATTTTTATTTAGTGAGCATTCCTTTATGTACATATAAAACAGTTTTAACAATATCCATTTCATGTACCAAAACCTTGTACTTTCTTGCAGGTAAATTTTATCATACCCCACCCACTTTTTTCTAATTTCAAAGTATGCGTCCCCTTAAACAACTGTGGTCGTCCTTCAGATGATCATCTGAAATAGAAAAATTAAGCCATTTTTACACTAGTATAAACTTTACATGTTTTATATGTTCATAAAAACACAAAATTTTAGAATGTAACATTTTACAATTATAATATTATCAGTCTGACAGACATTATCAAGAAAATGTCATTAAGAAGTGGAAAAAACAGTACCTTACACAAGTAATAAAGACTAAGAAATACAGCTTTGAATTCAAACAGATAATATATATTTGTCTGTATGTCTTCATGCATTCCATTTTCAACTAACACTATATATAGGCACATGATCACTTGTCCATAATGTATACTACATTTCTTATGAATTGTTTGAAACTGTGAGTAGGCATACACAATGCACAAGTGTGGACATCACTCAATAAAAAGTAACCTGAAATGAAGTCGTGCAATATGTGCATGCCTACTTCATGTTGATAATTTCATATCAACTTACTTTTGCACTGTGACACAGTATGAAAACTGTAGGAGGAGATGAAATATAATTCTTATTATATAAAAAGGGCATAACACTCCAAATTTAGATTTTAGGCTAAAATAGATAAAACAGATAAAGGTATTTACATTTAAGGTAAAAGTGTATTACAAGTTTCAAGGGTATTGGATAGAAAGTGGGGGAGGAGCTGAGTACATAAAGAACAAAAGAAAAGAAACTGTAACTGTTTCATTTAATTCAAGATTCTAAAAGGACCATAACTCGCATTGCTGACACTTCACGTTAAAAACAATTTAAAAGTACAATATACATAATTCTAAAATCAGTTATTATGTAGTTTGTAAAATAAGTGCTGAATGCCATATCTATTTTCAAAACACTTTTAAACACCTACCTGTATAAAATGGTGTGTAAATTGGCAGTCTTCTTCTTGGCAATTTTAGCATTCATTGTCCCATTATTTCTTTGAATAAATTTATATCTTCATCTGAAATAAGTATAGTATTGTATAAAAAAAAAACTATGAGGAAACATATTGGTGGTTTTTAAAATAATGAAGCAAAAGTGTGACATAGGGGTTGGAAATTCAAACTTATTTCTTTTGGCGGTCACCTATTTTTTATGATAGCAAATAATTCAAATTTCAAGGAAATATACAACTTTGGGAAAGTGTTGAGAAATACCAATCAGATAATATTTTGAACAGCCTTCAGTTCATAAGTTCAGAGAATTTCCAGTAAGATGGGTGATAAATATTGCAGTGTTTTATGACAAGGAAATATGTTTACAGTAAATTTTTTTCAACATATTAATAGGTGTTTGTGTATAGTTTGAAACTTATTTAATAAATGTTTGTGGACTTTGGTTTTTAAAATCTCCCTTTTTGCACAAATCTGACATAAAAATAAAATTTTACCTAGAAAAGTTGTTGCTGAATGAAAAAAAATTAACATATTATTATAAAACCTATTTTTTTTCTCACATTTTGCAGGTTTGTAAACCACATTCCAAATTTCAAAAATGTCTGGAGTTATTTAAGAGATGCACAGGGGACACATACTAAAAATCAATAAATGGTGGTCATCTTAACACAAAAGTCTATTGAACAATTACTAGTTTATTCCACAAAATAACTACAAAACTGAAAATTTTCACAACACAAACATGAAAATTCAGCAGCATGTAATGCTTTAAATGAAAAATAAGTGTCTTTAAACACAATTAACACATTGAAATCATTTAGTTTACATACACTGCTTATTCAGAGTAGAAAAATGACAAAATGCCATGCATGGTAAAATGGAATGGTAATTTTCATACATACTTTATAATGCTACTAATTTTAAGAAGATGCACAGGTGACAAATGGCAGCAAAATATATATATATATATATATATATTCATGGAATATGTTCATAGTAAGTAAAATTCTTTCAACTACACAATACTCGCTACTGAATATTCACATATGTAGGTAAACTTTAATCAAAATTGATGTTTCCCCTTTTAAACCTGAAAATTGCCAACTTGAGAAAAATGCAAAAAATAAAATTTAAATTGTCCTGGGATTCTTATATAATGCTTAATTATCAATTAAATCAATTAATTATCAAGTAATGCCTGCATTTAACTTACACACTGCTAAGAATATAGAACTGCCACAACATATTACAGTATAAATGCTATGATAACTGATGAATGTCAAAAAAATGTGCACAGGGGACATCACTTTGGCTTAATATGTGAAGCTGAAATCTGCTTTTGTAACCATTGTAACTTCCATTTAGAGGGAAATAAAGTAAAAACCCATTTTATTTAAAGAATACTTATAAGGGACATTTTTGGGTGTATAGACATATATGAAGATTCTGAGAAAGTTGATTTATAAAACAATAAAATCATAAGGTGTCTTTAAAGCTGTAAGGATAAAGATC
>NW_026460643.1:0-7021 GCF_021730395.1 Mercenaria mercenaria | reverse complement strand
GGTCGGCTCGCAAATTTTTGAAACAAAAATAACCCTTTTTTGGGAAAATTCCAACTGTATTTTTAAAATGAAAACAAAAAGAATACTTTGCTTTTGGTCAGCTGTCATTTCATTCTTGAAATTTAAAAAAAAAAAATTTTTAAAAAAAAAAATGAACAACATTAATGCATAATTTAAAAAGAATTATATATGAAATTTTACAAAATCATTTTGTAATCTGGCTTGTTACAGAGTTGTTGTTATCTGTTATTTTTCAGTTTGTGACTGGTACAGCCAGGATAAAGTTAGAGTCATTGAAGTCTCACATAAAGTCAGTAATGCATCCAGAGCTGTTGATGGCAAAATTGCGCTGACAGAAAAATAATAATAAACCATCAAAAGTAGAAAAAGGGGTTTTTTCAAAAATAGATGCATCTACGTCAGAAAAAATGTGTCTTCTCTTCAAACAGCCTACCATGTAGCTATAAATGAGAAACCTTTAAAAATTTTTGAAAATTGGTAAACGCAGAGGAGCAATGGTACTCTTTGGGGACACTAGTAAATGATATGATGATGCTAGAAATTCTTTTCTGAAATGGGTGGAGAATACCGTGACAATGTATATAGTCTGTTACATGATGCTGACTACTTTAGTGTTTTTTGTGATGGGTCCACTGATAGATCAGAGACTGAGAAAGGGGTAATCATGGTTAAAGTACTCGAAAACTATTACCCAAAATGAAATACTTAAGTTAGAACACCCAAAAATCAAAAGCCACAGTATATTGGAAGCTATAATAAGGCTTTTACTGAGTTTGATTTGCAGGATATAAACAGAAGACAGTAGGGTTTTGTTCGAGGGAGCAATGAAAATGAGGGATCTCGCCGTGGTGTCATAACATAATAAAAGGGAAGGAAATGCAGATTGGTTTTTGTCTGTTGGTGTCTGGCACATAGGTTGGAGTTAGCTGTGAAAGACTCCTTCAAAGGACTTACAGGACAAAGTAATAGAAATGCAGTCTCCATATACCAGTTTTACAAGTGTTCAGCAAAGCGTAAAAAGAAGCTAATGATATCGCTGATTACTTGGAGAACATTTCTTAAAACCTGAAAAAGCAAATGGAACAAGGTGGGTCAATCATAAACTGAAAGCAGTCACTAAGTTACTGAAGAACTGGCCCATCATTGTAACTCAAATGGAGAATTACGCAGAAGATAATTCTAATAAAGCAGAAGACAGAGCAAGAGTCAGAGGCTACCTCATAATGCTAAAGCAGCATAAAAGCTAAGATACTTTGCTTTTGTTAAAGATGTCCTCAACGAAGTAGCAAAGATCACCCTTTTAATTCAGCGAGAGACATTACCGTGTAGTGCCAGTTACAAAACTGCAGAGTGCTGAGGGAACTCTACGTCAGATGTTTGACAATGATGGGCCAGCTGTTACTGAGTTGCAGCATGAATTACAAGACAATCAGTACCGTGGACACACTCTTTTAAACATGCTTGCCGAAGACTGTCTTTCCCTTATTACTGACAGACAAAGGATGTACAGTCTGTCATAGACTGCATAGCTGAAAGGGTTTTGACAACATAGTGTCAGAGAGTATATATCTTGCATGAAAAGCATTTGATCACAAAAACTGGCCCCTTCCAAATGAAGAGCTGCCCTTCTCCTTTAGGAGGGAAGACGTAAGGGTGTTTACAGACATTTCTCAACTGTCCTACAGAATGCTGACTGCGATCTAGTCAACCCCTCATCAAGGAATGACTTGAAAATCCATGTTGCCAACACAGCTCGCATGCAACAATGCACCCCCTTCTAGTCTGGCAGATGATTATCAAGAAGACTCAGTAAAGGGGACATAAGGGGCATATAAAAATCATTCATTTGACAAGTGTATACCCTCTCTCCAATGCCTCATGTGAACGGGCCTTTTCTACTATGAAACGGATCAAAACTGACTGGAGGTGTAATCTGAATGTGGATATGATGGATATCTTAATGAGGATTTCAGTCACCAATGTTAAATTTAATGACTTCAATCCAAGACCAGCAGTAAGGAGATGGTGGCTAAGTGGTCAGAGACAGAAGAGACCAAACATATTGCCATATGGTCACAGGAATTAAAATGTGCCCTTAGTGACTTGACTGACAGTGACTGCATACAGTTTCAGTTCATTAGTTAATTCTTTAGCAAAACATTAAAATTGTGTTAAAGGAGTGACTAGTCACAATAATGGGAATTGACTTAAATAAATTAACTTTAGTCTGTTTTACCCAACCCTGGATTAAAAACCCTTTTTTTCTGGCCAGTAAAATCATAAAAATACCCGTGTTTGATTTTAGCTAGTATCTTTTCCTTTTAGCTAGTGAACAAAAAAGGCACTAGCTAATTTTAGCTAGTAGAAAATATTGTTAAATTTGACCCTTGGTGGGCACACTTCGTTCGTTGGGACTTAAATATTGATCCCCCTCGAATAATAATGATTTCACAGTATTCAAAATTTTAACACTTTATTACTCAAAAATACAAAATATGTACATGTATTGCAGTTATACCTACAGAAAAGTTACTTTTAACTCACATACCTTTAGGAACTTGGGATGCATATGAACTAAAATCTGGATGGTCCTTTGAAGACAGATAGCAAGTACCAGTTGTCTTGATGAACTTGAAATATTTGCATTTTAGTGTTTTCTCTTCTAAACATGCCTTTGCACAGGTGCTGAGGGTGAAATGTTTACGTTCTAAGATGTCTTTAACATCTTTTCGGCTTCAATGCCAAAGAACCTAAAATTTGATAAATTTTTAATTACAAAATACAATAGAAATCCATTTTTCTTTTCTCCCCCAATATCTAAATCACATACAATGTAGAATACAGTTATTATTATATACGAATATTATTAAATTGATTCTGACAAGAAATATTTTTAAAAAAAAAAAAGACAGTCAGCAAATTTTAAAAAGGCAAGAAGTTTTCATATCATTTGTCTAACATTTTTTAAATAGCAGAACTAAACACCACACTTTTAAAGTTTAACAATTTAAATGGTTCTAATTTAATTTTTCACAAAGGTTTCGTAGGGGTGCACTTTTGTTTCTTTTACCCACGCCGAATATTATACTGCTTTACATTCTTTAAAAATTTACAACATTTTTCAAAAAATTGAGCCACCATAGAAAACCAAACAAGGCTTTTTGCGACCAGATGAATCCAACTAGCCGCGCATTTGCATCTGGTCAGGACCCCATGCGTTTGCTTTCAAACCTTATATAATTCAATTAGAGAAACCGTTAGCGAACAGCATGTATCCTGCATGACCAGACTGCGCAGATGCGCGCAGTCTGGTCTGGATCCATGCTGGCCGAAAAGCAACTATTTTTGGTTTTCTCTGGTGTGGCTCAATCAAAATTATTTCTAAAAAATATACGAGCAAAACGTAGTTTACAAAAAACAACGCATTAAGGCAAAGCTTCGCTGTCATTTCAATTAGCAAGGAGAAAAAACCATCCTTGTCCAATCGACACATGTTACCAAATCTTTCATTTTGTAAATTATCAAAATGCATTATAAAGTATCGTTTTGAAAACTTCACCCAGGACCATAAAACAGTAAAACGGGAATATTTAGTAATAACTATTGCCCACGGAAACATGTTAGCCTCCCTTTGACCCATAACTATGACCTGACCTTTGCGACAGATCGTCTCACCAAAGGGTAAAATTCATGCATTCCCAATGCATGCAAATGGATGGACAAGATCTACATGACTTTTACCTCCACGTCCTTACCTTGAGACAAAACCGGGTTTGCGCATGACTTTCCGCTCACTGAGTTAACTTTCATCCCAAAATACACCAAACTCGCCAAAAGGTAAAAAAAGGGCTACAAGGGGCAATTCAGACTATCATTGTTTTATAGCCCCAAACACTATTTTCATTGGTTGAAAAATTTACAAATAGCATTTTCCCAGTCTGCGCTACAGACAAACTTTTTTTGGGCTTAACTCAGAAAATTTTGAACACCGCCCTTTGCTTGAACTCACCTCAGGTCTGGGCAAAGCCCCCTGTATGATCATATTGTTTAATGGCCAACTACTGAAGCGGAAAAATTTTGCCTGTCCATGCTGGAGTTAGACATAAATTTTTTTATTTTACATTAAATGCTGAAAACATCTGTTAACAAGGGGGCCATGAGGCCCTATATCCCCACCTGAAAAAGTTGTTTCCTTGAGAAAATTCTTAGCTAAAGCTTTAAAAAATAAAAAATTGGGAGAGTGGGCCCAAGAAAGACTAGCAAATTACTTTTTAAATCTTAAAAAAATTTTACAGGTGGTCAAATCCTTTTGCTTAGTTAGAAAACAAAAAAGTAGGTCAGTAGGTCACACTGAATAAAATGAAATCTGTTTAAAGATCACATACAAAAATAACATGTCCTAAATGCAAAGCTCTATTTAAAAAAAAAAGTGGGGTCATAGGTCACATTAAGGGTTACCGAAAATAGTTTTAAGATCTGTGCAAAACTGTAAAACCAGTCATCCAATTTTTAAAGGGCTGTATCTAAACAAAGGCCATGACGGACGGATGGATGACGCCGAATGGTGTCGGTGAGCGACACAATACTAAAACCCCGAGCACTTTGTGCCAGGTGAGCTAATAAAAAACCAACTGTAAAAACCCTTTACAGAAAAAAAAGGGCCCCTCTGCGTACTTTTGCTGTGTACTGAAATCAAGGGTTTTAAATAGACCGGGATATACACCGCACAACACCATAGACTTTGTTACATTTTTGACATGCAAATGACTCTGCCGCTATACTTGCTGCGTACACTTGGACTACATAGTACACGGATGTACGCGGGAGGAATTTAGTACAGGAAATATACGCAGCTTAGGGGCCATACATTTTTCACATGCAAATGACCGGGGTGTACTCCCCCCTCAGCGACATGCTGTGTACCCCTTGGGCCCGAGTCCTGCGGCGACAGCTTTTTACTCCCTGCTGCATATATGCATTACTTTTGGGGCGAAACTGCTGTGATAATGAAATTTCCCTTACCCCCCCAAACTTTCGTACAAACTGATCATTTGGACAGAAAAAAAACGAAAAAAGATAATGCATCCCATCTAAGTATTTACCCTAACCAAAAAAAATTAATTGATTTTATAAAAAAATTAGTATCTTTTTTTCTCCACTTTTAAATGAAATGAATAAATTTTTTGTAGCATGAAATTTTTGAAACATTGAAGAAAATGGCGAACTGCATCAAGGGAAACAATTTTAATGCAACAAATATAAGTTTATATTTATTATAATGATGTTGCGTATATGTATTTTTTTTGTTTAAAAACCATTGAAACAATTAGGACTGGAATTTATTAAGCTTTTAACATTTTTAACTCCGTAAAAAGTCGCCCCAAAAAAATTTTTTGGATTTTTTTTTTCCTAGGGGGCGAGCAAAATAGCCAAAAACTTCTAAAAATATAAAAGCGGCAAATCCAATGAAAAATTTTTTTAAAATTTGGGTGAGGCCAAAGGTTAACATAATACATTAAACCTTTAAAAAACCTACAGGGGGGGTATGTACTCATCAACGGGGCGCGCAACACTTCCCGAGCGCTTTTTTGGTCAAAACACTCGATTCTGAGTAAACTTGCGATTTTTAAAATTGATAATAATAGATTGGAAATGACAATAGCCCGAAAGTACCCGCACATGCTCTTTATCTTTAAAACGTTTGCATTTTCGGAAACCCTTTCCCTTTTTAAGAGAACTTCGTGCACAAGCACTTCATGGAAACACCCCCTTTTCACCACACCATATTATGTCGCATAACAAGAGTTACATGCTTTTCTATAAATCCAAGCACGAGGGGTGTTTTTTTATGGTAAACAGATGTCATGATCCCTTGATTACTCATTGGAACTAAACTTCCGAAAAATCAGAAAACTAAAATTTTCGCCTTCCCGATTCACCAATGAATTGATGTCCTTCCCGGCTCCCCAAAATTTCCACATACTAACATGGGGCGGTGCTCTTTAAAGGGGACACACTTGCCGGAAGTTCTATTAATTCGAATAACTAATTTGTTAGATTTTTTTGCCTAGATGGTCTGAAAACTTCTTTTAAGCATTTGAAGAAAAAATTGAAAGAATGGGGCATACTTGAACATTTTTTTGTAACAATAAACAGCTATGTATGATATAATTTGTTCTATCATGCCTTATATTTGTTATTTTAGGTACAGAAAATAAAAAAGGGAAAGAAAACTTCTAGTCTGCACCAAGGAAAATTGTCAATATATGTTAAAAAGAATGCGGGGGATGGGCATGCAAGACATTTTTGACAATTATTTTTTCCAAAAGCGTACGACATATTTGAAAGGGGAGAACATCCCTAACAAAATTTACCCCAGAAAAGGGACTTCAACGCTCAACTGGGTCTCCGTCCAAACTTTGTCACGACTATGTCGGTTGCTGTTTAAAGGGTAGGATATAAAAACTGATTTAATTTAAATAATTTTACAGTAGAAAATCCTTAAAAGGGTTAGTTGATGGGCATTTTCGACCATATAATATAAATAAAAAATATTTTGGAAACCGAAGTTCTTGTTACCCCCTAATTATTTTTTCATGAAACTATTTATGGCCTGTCATCAAAAAATAGTCGATATAGGTTTTGAATTCCAAACCTATTCAAGCAAGACTCATGAACAAATAAGAATATACATTGAAAAAAACTAATAAAGAAAATTTTATATATTTAAAAATTATTATCATTTGGATTTTTAAAGTAGAAACCCTTTTTAAATATATTTTAAAGGAAAAAAGCCCACCGGGCTTTTTAGTTTTTAATGATAGCTACTATTTATTTTGTTTAACGTTTCGGGGCCACTATATCAAAATTTGCTGGGGAAAAAATAAAAATTTACTGTATCGTCCCAACCAATTTTCTTTTTAAAGGAGTTTTAGAGTGCGCAGGGAAAGACCATGAGTGCAAAACCGAATATAATTACCACGTAGTAGAAGGGGCATTG
>NW_026460642.1:0-7644 GCF_021730395.1 Mercenaria mercenaria | reverse complement strand
AATCTACACTAAAAGGGGTTGAGGATTTAACATTTACTAATGTTCAATTTTGCTTGCAAATCTTAGTGCACCCAATTACAGTTAAAACTCGAAGTGACTTGAACAGGTAGAACAATTTAAAATTTTGCAATGTAAATTACTTTGCTTTTCTAAACGTTAGTTTTGAAAATGTTTTGTATAAAAGAAATTTAAAATAGGAAAATTTTACTGATTTTTTTTTAAACCCTTACACGGGGAACCTTGTGAAAAAACCGCACATACATTTTCAAGACATGCAACATCTTCCTTTTATCACTAATTTTATATATTTACACAAATCAACAAAGTAGTTTTATTACTTGTTTGTACAATTCTAAATTTTATACACCTTTAAAAAATACGAGAAAAATGAAAACGTTTTTTTAAAAACTTTGGGGCTAATTCTTTTTAAAACCGCTTTAAAAAAAAAATTCACCTTTAAATTTCATTAACGCATATCTGACAAATTTTTCCACATTGATGCTTTAATTTTCTTCGATCAAAAGCAGTGTACATCTGTATTTCCCTATTTTCAACAAGGAAAAATCAGACACACAAAAGACGCAAGTAAAATGCACTGCCTAAACTTCAAAATCAACAAAACCCCGAATATAATAACTCTTGAAACCATTAAACTGGAAAAAGGGGAGGGTTTTTCAACACAAAAAATTTTAACTCAGAAATTTCATTAAAAACACACAAAAATTTAAAAGTGACAAATTATAAATCTTGAACTTATTGACCGAAAAATAGAGAAACAAGAATATTTCATTGTTGTGTTTTAAACCCCTTATGAGCATTAGTGTCAACTACATTTTTAACAAATTTTAAACTGCTGTTGCCTTTCACAAAAACTTTAAAAGTTATTTTAAAAAAAAGGGGAGGCACTGACAACCTCGTGACACAGACAGACAAAAAATGTTTTCAATAAAAAAACACAATTGTTTAAGTCACGCAAAATCACATTTTAAAAACCGTCTACAAAAGCTGTTCAGGCTAAATATTGTACGGTAGTGTCACACGAACAGGGCTTTTAAACGGTGCCCGCACAATTTTTCCATGAGTGAACCCCAAAAACGACTACTTTTGTGGTCTTCATTTCTGACTTTTTCACAAAACATCCTCAACAACGGGTATTGTTCTTTCTACAATTCTGATTTTTTTTTTACGTGTCATTTTTTTCCTGAGAAAGCAGAATTACATATGCATTTATGTTCATCGTCTACGGGTATCATACTGCTGAACCCCGAGTTTTGCTTCATAATTTTAAGGTAGTTATGCACTTTTTATAAACCCAATGAGGCGTAACGTCATTTTGCCGAAAAAATAGAATAAAGCCTGAAATTCGGCGTAGGAAATGAAAATCATTTATAATTAATCGAAAAAACCCGGGGTAGATTTATTACAAGGCACTGTTCTATATTTTCTCAAATCAAAATTAATTAAAACAAACCCTTAAAAAAATTTAAATAAAGTCTTAAAATGAGCGTGAAATGTCCCCCTTTACTTTAACAAGGTCAAATATCTCAAAAATAAGCACACGGGGCCTAACATTTTTTTTCCCCAAATTTTGGCAGTTTTTATTTACAACTAAGAAGTTTCATCAAAATCACATTTTAGAAAAACTTTTATTCGCAAAAGTTTTGAAAGTTTGATTTTCCCATAACTCCCAATATGAAATATTGCGGGGGGTCCACATTTTTCAAAACATCTAGCAAAAAAAAAAGCACACGACCCTATCTTTTTATTTGCGAATATTCTAGGTTATTCTGAAGTTTTGAAAAATCAAGTTTAATCAAATTCTATATTTTAAAAAAAAAAATTTTGAAAACCCAAAGGCAGAATATCTTAATTCTGATAAACGAAACTCAGGGGTTTCTGTTTGGGGTCTGAAAAAAAAAGAGTAAATCTTATTTTATACCCTAAAGTAAATTAAACACTGTTTTTACGACAAAACGTTCATTTAAATACTAGTTTTGCTGGGAGAAACCGAATACCATATCAAAAAAATTTAACAGCTACATTAAGTAAGCAAACACATGCCACAAAAGGGGGGTGAGCCGGGGAAATCACGTTTTAAAAACCGGAAGGGGAAATTTTATATACTGATTTCTTTGAAAAATACAGAATTTTCCCAAAAATTAATTTAAGGGATCCGACCCCGTTTGCCATAAAAGAAACCCCTCAAGGGTTTTGTCTTAGAAAACTGAAAAATCTTTTTTGCATATAAGCCCAAAAAAGAAATTGTTTGTTTCCTGTAACCCGAAACCAGCCGCAATTTTTTTTCCGCCGACCGCAATTTTTTTGGGGGAAAATTTGAGATTCGATATCCCTTTTTTATTAAGGGAAAAATTTTGTTGTACCCGACCCCTCCGCATATCACAACGTTCCTGGTTCTGTCGACATGAAACAACATGCAAAAACCGTTTTTTCGAATTCCGGGTTTTCACCCCCCCCGAAAATCGAGAAGTTTTTTTTTGATACATACGATTCAAAAGTTCGCCCCTTGTCAATCAAAACTCGGTGAATTTAATACTTTTTGCCGCCACAAGCGGGGAAATATGGCATAGGCGGACGTCATATACTAATTGCTACTGACAGATGTCAATCACGCCACCGCCGACGAACTGGGGTTTTCTCGCGGTTTTGATTTATACTTCATTAAAAGGTGTTTATTGATCAAAGGGGTAACGTTTAAATTTTAAACAATTCGTAAAGACGTCTTTATCATGTTTTACCACTTGTTCGGGGGCCACTGCGTTCACTTTACCTTTGCCAAAAAATAATTGTGGCCCCAAAAAACTAATTGGGAAAAACGGCCCAAGCTTGTCTTCCCGCAAAAATTGAACTTTGCCTGTTACACAAAGTTTACTGAACAAAATAAAACATGTAGAAAAAAAATTGTATGAAAAAACACTGTTAGAAAGGCGGGGGAAATTTTCAACAATTTTATTTGATTATAATTTAAAATTCGGCCCGACCTTAGCTGGCCCCTTGGACCGACGCAAAACCCAAAAAATATCGGCAGCCCCTTAAAAGTTAGGGAACCGACGGGCAACCAATTTTCAGTCACGGCTGCAAATAAAATAAAACCAAAAAAGTGAAAAAATTTGGGGTTGGGGGGGTGGGGGGTCGTATCTATCGGTGAATTTACAAAAAAGAAATTGATTTTTCCTTAGTAGGCATTCAAAAGTTTTTTAAGCATTGCGATTAAAGTCAGGATAGCACGAATGACCACCCACCTCGGGGGATGGTTTTTTTCGTGGTAACATTACCAAAAGAGTAATTTCTCAGGCAAATTTTCCTGGATTGACTGGAATTTTCCCGCGAGTCGTAAAAAAAACAAAACGTCATGCTGGAATTTTTCCATTCCACAAGCACTGCCCCTATCGTAAAACTTATTTTACATCGCATTCTTTTGACACAAAAAAAAGCGCGTATGCATTCTTTTTAATTAATTGCTAAAACAACACCGCTTTAGAACAAAAACAGTTTGATCTATAACAATTTTTTAAAAAGATACGACGGGAAAGTAGGCAAAATTCTTTTAAAACGATAAATTTCATATAATTTTTTTAAAATTTCAAACAGCGCGACTTGATTATTATTTCCTTTTTTTAAATAAATAAAAGGGACAACTTGGGAAAAAATTCAGACTTTTGACCAAAAGTACAAAAAACACAATTAAAAAAAACTTAAAAAATGAAAAAGCGCAGCAATTTAAAAACATGGGGGTAAAACGATTTTTTGGCAAACAGATTTCTGTTTGCACGGCAGAATAGGGTTTCGTACCCATGAACGTAAAAAGAAAAAGGGTTTTAAAATGAGGGAGTAATGCGTTGCGATTTTTTAAAAAGTTTTAAATAGTCTTCGTACAATATTTTTTGACACAAACTTTTTTTAGATTTTCTTCTCAAAAAATAATAAAATTTTTGGGGCAAAAAGGTCAGCATCGTTTACAGCTGACACTTTACATGCATTTTTGGGGTTTTCCATTCGCTTTTTAAAAAATTTTAAAAAAAAACTTTTTTACAATTTTTTCCAACAATTAAAGGAACGAGAAAGTACGATCAGACATGATGTGTCACATGGCGCGAAAACAGACTAATGCAATGACAATCTCGTGAAACAACCCCTTTTTATCTCCACTCAATGCCACAAAACAACACCTTCTTTTAGCTCTTTAGGGGTGTTTAATATGAGAAAACAGGCCAAATACTTAGTTTATCATCAAATGATTTTCCGAAGTGCTAAAGTTTTTTTTTTTCACTTTTAACACTGGTGCGATTGTGTCCAAAATTTTGGGGCACTTTTCAAAAAAAATTATTTTTCGGGTAAAAAATTGCTACAGCTTCCCTTTTAATTTTTTAAAATAATCCTCTTTCTTTGACAAAGAATTATGACGCACGCATCACAATTTAGAGTAAATTGGAGGTCCACTAAAGTCGAGCAGGTCTACAGATTTTTGCATTGGGGAAACCCGCTGGGAACTGCTGAAAAAATTAAGGTTGAGGCCTGATTTGGCATTAATTGGGGATAAAAAGGTTTCTAAACCTGAAAAATTCTGACACCTACTAAAAAAAAAATTTAAAAAAAAAAAAAAAAAACCCTACCCACCGACCCCCCTTTTTTTCAGCATTTACGGAAACAAACATATTTTTTTTTTTTCCTAATATGGTGTGGTAATGGGAAGGTTTCCATGAAATCATTGTGCTCGAATGTTCCTTAAACGTAAGACTTCTTTAAAAATCAAACGTCAAAATAAACTAAACACATCGGGTACTTAGACTATATGTCATTTCCCCCAAACTATTTGTTACCAATGAAAAATCGCAAGTTTACTCCCGAATCGAGGTGTTTTGAAAAAAAAAAGGGCCGCATCGGGGAAATGTTGCCCCGCAACTGTTGATACTTAAACCACCCCTGATTAAATGGGGTTTTTTCTTAAGAGATTCAAAAAACAGTGAACTATTAAATTTTTTCTCTTCGGGGGGCTGTTTAGGGATTATCTTGGTAATTATTTCAGTATTAAAAAATGTAATGCAACGAAATTCAAATAAGGCTTTCAATTATCCAAAGTTAGAAAGCTCCGGGATTTTTTCAAATGAAAAAAAATAATTTTACACTGCATGCAAGGTGAGCTCAGAATCACAACAAAGCTTCACAAATAACATTGCAAATAGTTTGGAAATTTTTTCATTGTTCAAAAACCGGTTACTAAACACCTTGCTTTTAAGAAAAAATTTTCTCGGAAATCAAGTTTTTGCCCCAAAAAAAAAAAAAAAATGTAAAAATCCTTCCGCATAAAGTGTATTTCAGTTTTTTACCTAAAAAAATTCAAAGTATAACACCAAAAGAAAAATAACAAGTCCCCCCGCGTATATGAAGTTCTTCAATTTTAACTTATAAAAAAAAACCTAAGTAAAAGCCAAAAAAATTTGTACAAGTTTTTTCCCCCCCGTAAAAGGGACGCACAAATTTCAAAGTTCTGGGGTGTACAGCAGTGTACTTTTTTCTGTACAACCCTCCGCGTACCAGGTCCCCTTAATTTTCGTCTGTCTGCGTATTTAAAGGTACTAGTGACCTCCTCTACATGCTTGTACTCGTCAAAATGTATTTAAATTTTAATCAAAAAAAAACATGCGTTATCCCTACAAAGGAAATCAAGGAAGAAACTTATTCGAAACGGGGTGGATCAAACAAAGTTGATCTCACGAGCTTGTAAAACGTTGCTTTATTACAGAACTTAAACCTTTTCTAGTCAAACTTCAAGCGATTTCCCCTTTAAAAGCAAGCCCTGTGGCATACATGCGCTATTTGCTGTGTATAGCCGCGGACACAGAAAAATACCCAGAGGTACATTTTCATACCCCGCATGCCGCTACATCCAGTACTATTTCCACGGTAACAGCATTACGCGGCATCGGTTATGTAAAATGTACCCTCGGCGTACTACTGTTTCGCGGCAAAACACCAAATACCAGCTGTTGCCACAAGGGTTGCTTTTGAAGGGGAAACGCTTGAAGTTTGACTATAAAGGTTAACGTTCTGTAAACAACAACAACGTAAGTTTTCAAGCCTTGTGAATCAACTACGTTTGACCACCTCGTTTCGAAATAAATTTCTTCCTTGATTTCTCTTTGTAGGATAACGCAGTTTTTCGTGATAAATATCTGCAGAATCCGAGGGCTGGTTGGTCCCGACCCAGTGGGGCGGGGGGCCCAAATTTTCCCCAAGTATTCTGAAGATGCTACAACACAAAATGAACCAGCGTTAACCTATTCAACATAATACCAAAAAAAATTAGGGAGGGCAACAAAAAGCATTTTTGGTATTCGAAATTCATCAACCTTCCGAACGAAAATGGGTCAAAAAATGATCAACAAACCCCAACTCAAACCCTCGGTTTATAAACCCTCAGGTTTTCCCGACGCAGGTTTTTTGCGTCCCTGACCGTTTTTTACTGTTTTGAACTCGCATTTTTGTCCTCTGCCCCACGGACCCGCAAAATGGGTCACAAACCCTTGCACTGAAGTTTCCCTTTTGCGCAGATACCCAAAAAATGCGCAGTTTTTTACCACCTGCCCATCAGGGAATCGGGTGCTCATTATACACAGGTATAGACGTTTTTTCCAACGAAAACAATTTTTGTTAACGATGTTTCGCCATTTTTTAAAGGGGAAAATACCTCCGCGTAACTGTCACCGCAAAACTAAATTGCCGAAAGTTCCGTAAAAATCGAATGGGTTTTTTTTTTTTTAAAAAAACATTAATTTCATATAAATTTAAAAGTATTTTGATGAAAAAAATTAAAAATCACAGAAATTATGATACTTATTAAGGTCGATAATCTTTAAAACCCAGATAAAACTGTAAACAAAATAATTGACACAAGGGGACACTTAAATTTCCCGGGAATTTCTGGCTAATTTTAAACATAACAAAAAGAACTACACACCTTTTTTAATCAGTCTGAAATTTAAAGCTCATGCCATTTTGAAAAATCCATCCGAAAATTGAATCAACTGCTATCTAAATTAAAAAAGAACAATTAATCATTCGTTTTAGGAAATTTTTATAGTATAATGTCCATTTTTCAAGAAATAATTTTTGGACCCCCAAAAATTTTTAGGGGCCCTTAAATTACAGCCATGGGGGTCCCGGACCCCAAAAAAAAAACCCCAGGAAAACCCTGAACCCCAATCATACTACATTAATGCCTTTCGTTTTCACTGAAGGAATAATCCAGATATTATGAATTTAAACTGACAAATCGTTCCATCCTTGTTCATCTTTTGGAATATAGAATATTCTTATTTTCCTTCATATACATAAAATTCGTAAGGATTTTTTATTTCTTACAAGGGTGAGCCGTTTTCTCCACACGTTACACGCAGTTGATTTTTATTGGGTAGCGCGTGAAATACTTCAAAAAAACAGGGGACATTGCTTGCATTTTGAAGTAATTCGCATATATTTATAACAATGAAGACTGCATGGTTGGGGTATAAGATAATATAAAAAAAAACAAAAACTTGCTTTAAATTTCCCGTCTAATATTATTATTCCTTCTCTTGAGAAGGAATACTTAATTTAAAAGTCACACTTGACTGACTACTGATGTCA
>NW_026460641.1:0-14617 GCF_021730395.1 Mercenaria mercenaria | reverse complement strand
ACTTCCAAGCTTCCCAAACATGAACAATGGACATAATTTTAGACATGTGAGTACTAGAATCACTGACCTGAAATAAGGAGGTAGGTTACCTTCATATTTGTATGTGCGCATGTCCAACCGGAAGCTAACGTGACGATTTACGACGACGTTTACGACAAATTAAATGTGTTTGTATATTCATTCTCCTGAAAACAAATCATGAACCTGCCTCCGATCTGATACTTTATGGTTTAATAATGCAGAAATAATGAATCAATTGCCGCAGAAACGCTTCAAAACAATGTTGCCTTAAAATGACGTCATTGACGTCATGACGTTACGTGTCAGTTACCGCGCAAAATTAATAGCTTTTATTTTGAAAGTACGTAATTCTGTGCATTTTCTTTATTTTAACTATCTTCAAATAACAAATATTTGCTGAAATATTTGTTATGAATCTTTAGCTCTAAATAATCATCAATATTTTGCTTCTTTTATGTAGTTATATTGAAACGTTATGCGGATTGTAAGAAAATGGATGATGGTAACCAATGTTATTTGGAATATAGTTGGATGAAAGGTTACTTGTAACGGCCATTTTCAAATAAAAAATCTAGCAGTTTGATTTGTAATACCTATTTTTCAGGTTCCGTTGATAATTTGTTACTTATATACTAAAAATAAGATCTAAAACTGTTCAAATTTCAGTAGAAAAATGTGGTTCCTTAAATTTAATTGATGTTACCATGGAAACGAAGCCCGTGGCCTATGTATCTAAATGTAAAATTCAAAAGCGTTGACACTGGTCTATTTAAGAAACACAACTTCGGCTTTTTATTTTCATTTCAACAATATCCATTAGAATAATATCAGCATGCTGAACGATTTTTCCATGAAAAATGCCAGGCGAGGGGTACTGCCGTATGTATTCTAAGCTGTGAAATTTGTTTGAATCAATGCAAATAACAAGAAAATATAACTTACGTTAGAAATAATATGTTTTAAAGCTACATTAACTAGAAAGATAATCTTATTCAATATTTTTTTATAAGAAATTACGACAAAAAGCCAGATATAAGCTATTTTAAACATCTCTGTTGCCATGGTTACTGTAAACTTTAAGAAAAATAGGGTACCATGTAAAGTGCATGATATTTTGCTTATAATATTTCCCAAATATTCCATGTTAGTCGTTAACAGAATGCCACTTAAGCCGTCGAAAACCCCTATTTTTATACATAATTGTTTAAAAATGAGAGAAAATGCGTTACCATGGAAACACGAGCCCCGCGACATATGCATTTAAAGCTTATATTAGAAAGCTAACGTGCATACTAGTAAAATTATCAATTATGCAGACTTCTACGGATATCAATGAAACTAAAATACACTGAAAAGTGTTAAATATCCGTATTTTCCTTCTTCTTTTAATATGAAATACCTTTAGAGGGTCATGTTCTTCAAACCTAGATAAAAATTGAATTTGAAGGGACAGAGACAAACGAAATTGAGATTGTAGCAGGTAAAACTTCATATTACACGAAATACAAACAAATGCTGCGGTAAAACTAACTTGAATTTACCCTTGTAACAAGGTAACCTACCTCCTTAAGCCTCACAAAAAGTTTCTACATATTTCTAAAACAGTCGCCTTTCAGCAGATTAAATAAAGTATTTGCGTAGCACCGCAAAGATCAAGGAAGAATATCCAACAGAGAAAGCCACGTTCTAAAAACGCAGCCTCCCCAAACGCACACCAAATGAACACACAAAACAAACACACAAGGACAAAACAAAAAGAAAGGAACACAGTGGGGCACCGCCTTGAAAAGGTCAGTGGCAAACACCACCACTGGGGAGCTTAAATCGGTTTATGGTGGACCGAACATCACTCTTACCCCCATCATGTTACAACGTCACTGAACAGTGTTATCGAAGGAACATTTCCTTTTTTTGCGAAATTGAAAGTCAGAAAAGGGGCTAAAATTTTGCCAGAAATTGATTGGTCATTTCTATAATTGAACTTAATCAGTATTTTGTAAAGATTTACCTGTGTACATGGTGAACTGAATCCATGCATTTTCATTACTTAAAGAACAATATATTGTTAAGGATGGAGTGACGACAACTCGGTCAAAAATTAGCGGATTGTAACCGAAACTTGATATGACCTGTTTTTCATGTACCAACATGAATTCCATTCATTCATTCTTCCTAATATTAGCACACGGAGATCGTAAATTTAATTTAGTTTTAAGTAAAAAGGGCAGTTATTCTAGCAGAGTTGTGGATTGTAACGAAAATCATCATCGGCCTGTATTTAATGCTTATATTACTACGTATCAAACTGAACCCAATTCATCCATTCTTTCTAGGGTTACTACAGGTGTACGGATGTACGGAGACACGCACGACCGCACCGACATAAGGACTCCGTATAATCCATTTTAAACTGTGTATAAATGGGTATAAAATACTTCATTATTGCCAACCGCTACGGCTAAGGCAACAAATTCTTGGTCTTGAAGTATTTCAGCTAACTTAGTTACTAGAACACCTTAAAATATCAAATGCAGTAGAATAATTTTTACAATGTTTACCGTGTATTTTAAAAGAAAACACAAAGTACAGTTTTTTATCATACATAACAACTTTGCATAAAATACATTCATGTTTATTTTCGAATAGATAAGAAATTTCAGTTATAAATATTTTACCGGATAAAAATTACTAGAGAAAATGGTAGGAGTTGATTATTTGATAAACAACTTATTCCGAAGACTATATATACCAGTTCCATCAGATCTCAAAGAAAACTGGACAACCCGGGGCTAGAGGGCATGGACGGCAGCATGCATTTCCATTGCCGTCCATGAACAGGCTCAATCAAATCGATCCTGCAACATTTTCGTTTTTGTCGTGTTGAGCGACATGTCAAATTTCCACTTTTCTATTTTAAATTCTTTCTATTCGTTTACATTATAGAAATTTGTCAGGATAAGAGTAATATGACCCAGGGAAGTGCCTACGCCTTGAGTATCTTGAACAATGAAATGTGTCCAATCGCCAAGGGGACTACGTTTTAGACTAGCTTACAAACGGTATAGGATATCCTTTGTTAAAACGTTGGCTGGTGAGATAAACTGTCTCATACATACATTTTCCTTGCCAAAATGTTTCGTGTACCAATGAGTCGTAAATGATTTGAATTATGAGCTAGGTAATTTCAGGGATCAGGAAAATCCCTAAATGTTCCAAACTAACAATCTTCAATTTATAATAGTAAGCTCAAACTCCAATAGACTGGAGACTCTATACTTGACTGGTCATTTTGTTCAAGTTCCCGTCAGACAATGTCTTTGAATCAACAACATACGATTCCTATCGCATAGACGCTGGGCCTCTGTCTTCCTAACTAAAGTTGCAACTCTGTATAATTGCCCTGACTCCTAGATGCTCAGCGCCTATATGTTATCATATGTAGCATTCTACTCCTATATAAGTATATCCCAGATACCTTGGCTGTACTTCGCCAATAACACTGAACCGTCTAGAAGCTGGAACTCTCCTACTATCTCAGTAGATTAACAAACTCTGGGGCTCTGTCTCAGGTTCTCGATGCTTAGCCTATATTTGCTATCGTCTATAGCATTCAACTACCGTTAAAGTAAAACTCCTATGCGCTGACCCTATATTTCGAAACCTTCTTGAAATTCTGAAACTCTACTTTACTCTATGAACTTCAAATGTCTTCTTTTTAATAATTTATCCGCCCTGACAGGGTAGATGCAATAACTTCCTCATCAAGGTACTGGAATAAGTTATTAGTTGAATCCACGATGTGTCTTCTTCTATCGCTGGATACAGAATTATCTCCCTGGCATTAATCTATCTATTTATACCTAAGCAGACGTGAGCTTTGACTGGTGCTATTTATAGAACTTGTTTCTGATTGGTCCAAATTAGAAAATAGTATTTTTAGCTCGACTATTCGAAGAATTGTTTTTCTTTTTCTAGTTCAGTTATATATCATCATAACATCAAGTTTCATTACTCTGATATGATTTTGGCCAATTAAGCCCCCTTTTGGACTTAGAAAATCCTGGTAAAAGTTTTGTGTGCAAGTACATAGAGCTATTACTTAAAGGCATACAGATTTGAAACTTATTATTCTTTTTAGATGAATTACCAAACTCACTGGGTCAAGTCCCACAACTCTGACATATATTTTGGGCAAATTATGGTTTCTTTTGGACTTCGAAAATTCTGGTTAGTTTTGCGTGCAAGTTACTATCTGCAGAACAAATGCAGATATTAAATTGAAGTTTAGTGTTATAAAACTAGGTGATTGCATCAAGTCCCATATCTCTGTCATGCATTGTTTTGGTCAAATTATGTCCCTTTTTGAACTTAAAACTTCTGGTTAAAGTTTTGAATGCAAGTTACTCCAAAACAAATGCAGATACTGGATTGAAACTCTATAGATATTTTAACATTTAGAGTAATTCTTTCCTACTTCTGGTACAGTTATTCGAATATTCGAGCATTGGCTGTTTTGTGGGCGACTCTTGTATAACGGGTTTTTGTTTTAACAAATATCTGGTTCCCTTTAACTATTGTATATGATATAATGTGTGATGCTGGGATTTCAGCTAACACTGCTATAAAGCTAAATCGTCTATAAATGACCCAGATCCTTTTATTTACAGCAATTCTACTATAATTATAGCAATGATACAATGAAAAAGGAGTCAAGCAGTTTCTGTGCTTATGTGTAACGTTATCATTATATCAAACAAATTATTCTGACAAAATTATTACCTGGTTTGTATTTTGGCATTGCTCCGCTGGAAGCACTAGAAGAGTTTAAAGATTCTTTACTGTCTTGTGACAACTGCTCTAGACTCGTCATACTAATTGCTGAGTCAGCTGGTTGTGGTTTCGAAAAACCTAAAAGACAGGATTAAGCAGCTGGTTTAAAGGGATACTTAAGTGCATTTTAACGTCGATTAATCCATTTCTCATGTCATGACAAAATTAACGAGATCAAGTCTGTTTTGTCCAGTTTGTATTACCTATGTCTAAGGTACATTTTATAGATTTACAACATTCCTAAATGCGTTATTAGGCGGTATTCTGCTAACGCTCTGTAATTTGTATACCATTTCGGAAATGATTTCCTTATGACAATCTTATACTTTCATTAATATATAAATCAAAACTACATGATACTCTATAATACAAAATGATTGGAACGTGTTTGCTTAAACTTACTAATTATGATATTTTCAAAGATAAGTGAATGTTACCTTTTAGTTTTCATATGATGTAAGTTTTATACTAAGAATTATGAAATGTTAAATCTTCTAACTGACTACAGGCTCTTGGAAATCATACTGATTGTGAAAAGCACAGAGACGATCCTAAATTTGGCTGATAAAACCCGAACAAAACTGCAAGAGTGCAAGCATAAAGACAATATTAGATATCTTGCAATTAAATTAATAAATTAAAGAATATCTATAGCATCGAAAGCAAAGTTGTTCTAGACTTGGTCTGTATACTAGAGGTAATGAGAAGTACAGCAGTCAACGTGCTTAAGGAGAACTGAATTCTAAATTATGAGGTTTACCGAATGCAAATGACTAAAAATAATAAAAACAATTAGTGCAGTGATTGCTCACGTGAAGGAAACCTAAAGTTTTTAAATAAGGTTGAAAGACATTTATTTCAGCGAGACTTAGTTAACAGTATTCATGTTGGTAAAAGAGGTGAACAAATTGTTGAAAGATTCTATGTAACGATGCTCTAGCCTAAGTTCCTATGACCCAGAAATTTGCAAAGTTTGTAAATAACATCCCCAAAAGTATAAGGTTTAATTAACCTTGTCGCGGACATTTCTTCAGATTGATTTCTATGAATCTTTTAAACCAATTCTGAATTCCGAAAGTAAAATGTTTCAACATTACGAAAAGAATCATTGCTGCCGACACACGGTACTTAACCTCTACTAGTATCAATGTGTAAGACTATCCGGTCTTTTATATGCAGCCGCAACAAGACACTAATCATACTGTGCAAGGGAATTTGTTATCTTTAATACTGCTAGACACTTTACCGTTATTGGTCCTGCGTATTATGGTGGTGATTGGTTCGTATAACCTCCACCTCCCTCTCTCCCATTCTCTCTCTGTCCATGTCTTTCTTTATGTATAGCCAACCAAAATGTATGTTCAAGAATAACTTTAATTAGAGGAGTTCGGGGGGATGCTGCTAAAGACATATTTTAAATTGTAGAACACCTCTGTTCGTTGCGTTTGACAGATACTAGCTGGGACCTGTCTAATCAAACATCTAATCATATCGTACGACCAAAATATTCTCTGAACACTCTTACTGATACCAGTGGCAAAATTTCACGTGTTCACAATTTTATGTGTAGGCCTACGGGCAGGTAGCATGTTTTCTAAAGTATGTCCATATTCCAGGACAACAGATATCACAGTTTTGACCTACGATCGAGTTTAGTCGTTTGTTTGATATGATGGGCTCCTTTGCACATAGACTCATGATGGTGAATATTTGTAACAAGTTAATTCGGATTCCTTTCATGCACAAAGACGCTATTGCCCGGATACGAAAAATGAACCGATCCTTTTTTGACTTTTGACATCTAAGAATAATCTTGACATTGGAGCTAGGGAACCGTACCTTGTGTGTAACACATTGTCACATGATGGTAAACATTTGTGCCAAGTTATTTTAGAATCCTTTACTGCATAAAAAAGTCAAGACACGGACGCGAGAAATGGACCCAGTTCTTACCTTTGACCTCTTAAGTAGTGACATTGACTTTAAAGAGGAAAGAAAAAGAGGACAGGTATTAACTACATATTGTCTATGTGTGGGTATGAAGTTTGAGAGAGGTAGGTGTAATTATAGTGTTCAAGTAATTGCAGGAACATATTTTTGAGGCTAAATATACAAACAGACCGGACAGACAGACAGCATGGTGACTCCTATATACCCCCACTCATTCAAACTTCATTTGCGGTTTATAATTATTGTGATGAAATACTACAGTAGAGAGGGAAAACCCAATAATTAATAAAAGAGTCAGTTGCAAACAGGCAAACAGTCTTTTTTCCGAAATTCGCAAACATGTGTACAGTACTGCAAGCAAACGTGCATACAGTGCATACAGTCAGGACATCACATCGAATCATATTTCATTGACAGTTATAAATAAATTGGTGGTTAAAGCAATGATTGTTGTAATTTTACCAAACTAGTATGGTTTCTTTATCCATTTAAACATTAGGATTTATATGTACGAGGGGTGTTCGAAAAGTATTCGGGAAAGTTGCATATGTTTATTTATAATGGTTATTACAATGAAGATTCTAAAAGTGATACATTGCAAAATCCACAGTTACTATGGTAACGTTGGGCGGGGCAAACAAAAAATTCCTGACGGGAATATGGCATCTGAAAGCATGTCTGACACCTCTAAAATTTACATCTTTTCAAAATATTTGTCTTTGGATGATACACATTTCTCCCGCCTACAAATCTCACGGACAACGGTGGGTAAATTATCAACATCATCGAACCTACTGCCGCGCAGCTCAGATTTCAATGAAGGTTCGTTTTGCATTGAATGTCTAGAAATTATTACCTGGTTTGTATTTTGCTTCTGCTCCACTCGAAGCACTAGAAGCGTTTAAAGATTCTTTACTGCTGTTTGAAAACTGCTCTAGATCCATCATGCTAATTGCTGAGCCTGTGGACTTTGGTTTCAGATACCCTGTAGTAAAAAGTTAAGCCGCTGAAAGTCGTTACTCTTGTCTTGACATAATTAAAGTGATCGAGTCTTTTTGTTCATTTGGTTTTTCATACTTCCAATGTACGTTTTTATAGATTAGAAAGCATTCTTAAAGGTGCAATATGGCGGTATTAAACTGACGCTCCAAGCCGAAAGGGTTCTACTGACAACCTATCAATTTTATTAATGTATAATTTCATTTTGTTGTTTCATATAATGCATGTTCTATATTTCAAATTACGGTGACAAATATAAGCAAATCGTGTACAAAGTTAAAAACAGCGATAGTCCTTCAGAAGAACTTTTTGGTAACGGTAATAAGGCTCTAGAAAATCTTTCTGACTGACAAATAAAAGCTGCCTTGAAAACACAGTCTTTTACCGAGCTTGAAATACATACTTGGAGAAAAAATGTGTTATTTTATTAAAAAGCTGATAAAAGAGGTGGTCCCGAATTTTGTCTAAAGCTTAGAAAGCAAACTAATTTGTCGACCTGGCGCCGTATTCATAAAGTATCTTAAGTGTAAGTATAAGAAATTGCTTATTCACTTAAGAATTACTTAGGTAAGACATTTATTTAACTTAAGTATGTTTGTTATTCTTAAAGCAACTTAAAAAATTCTTAGCTGAAAAAAACCCTACATGTATGTATGTAAGAAATTCCTAAGTACAAATATTTCGTTCAGCCTCAGTTTTGTAACATCTACAGCTTGAAAACAAGGATATCCCGCATATAAATATAATAACGGAAATACTTGTCTATATTTATTTAGTACCAGAAAGAAGTCTTCTGTAAACAAACAGACAGAAAGTATTTAATCCGCATTGTGTACATTCTGCAGTTCATTAGAGACATTAAATTAGGTTTGAAGCTCACATTATGTGTTTGCTTTACAGTTGGCTAGCGAACTGTCACTGTTATCGCGTCCATAGTGACATAAATCCGACTCCGAGATTGGAAATTTGGACATTATTTTTCACATCATTTCAGTGCTAAATCACCTTTGCTCAAAGCAAAAATAAACATTTCAGAATTCGATTTTGAATGGTGCTTGGAATAACTGTGGAAGATTTGTAAGTTTAATTGATATACTATACAAATTCATACCCCTAACCCACCATCCACGAATTATTATATATCTGACTGCAATCATCTGAAAATGTGCACTCAGAACGCGACTCAAACCAAGGCTAAGAAACCACTCTCATTAAGGTAGAGATGTAAGCCTGCATATACGTTTTTTCCCCAAATTGTGAATAATATCTGAAACCCCGACCATAGTCCAGACGATAGGACGTTTCTAAAGGGAAAACGCTACCCTCCTACGACTCCTGCTCCCCTTGTACCTATAACTATATTCTTACTGATTCGGCTTATCGGGACGGCTTATTTTATGATTCTGATGTTAAACAGTTGTTCCCTCTAAGACATGATTGACAACGACTATCCAAAAACTGACTGCTATCTTAACTTTAGCATTTCAATTTTAGCCCTCCCCCTTTTGGATCCGCCGTTACAAACTGTCTGAAAAAGTCTGAAATCCAAATATACTATATTAAAATTACAAATGTCACAATACCAATTAAGAAGTACAAAAAAATGTAATGTAGCCACTGTCCCAAAATTAAGTGTCAGTTCCACTGGTAAATGCAAATGGACTAGGGCTCAAACCCAGGATCTTGTAGTGCCATTCTGATACTCTACCGAACGAGTCAACAGAACACGTACACACTGTGAATCATGTTTGAAACCGTGACATGAGTAGTATATAACAATCGGTTGGGCAGCCTGCCTCCGAGGCTCCGAGGCTAACACGTGACCTATGACGTCATCTATGACCGCTCAGGAACAATGGGGAGGGTGTCCTATGATCGCGCAGGAACAATGGGGAGGGTATCCTATGACCGCGCAGGAACAATGGGGCGGTATCCTATAACCGCGCACGAACAATGGGGAGGGTATCCTATGACCGCGCACGAACAATAGTAGCCTCGGAGGCGAGGTTATCACGTTACGCGGAAAAACCCATGACGTCACAATCGCGCAACAAGATGGCGGACGGGTCAATGCCCTAGAACAATGGGGAGCCGCACCCAACAGTCCAAAGAACAAAAGAGTGTAGGTGAGTCAATAGGAAATTACCATGACGTCACGGCCGCACCCAACATTCCGTTACTACCCGGTTTATCTATTTTTAGACAATAGAGGGTATTATATAACGTTATTCCTTTTATTGTCAACCTATGTTTATATTTCATTGTTTTATCCTTCTAGAACGGTGATTTAGGGTCAAATTTGACATTCCGGGTTTTAGACATTTTTGGAAAGCTCGAGAGGCAATCATTACGAAAATCCATACTCGGACCGGAAATGACGTCATCAAAATTCAAAGCGAAATCATTCATGCGTTACCACCCCGCTTTCTCTTTCGTTATTGTAGGGAACCTAGGCATGTAGGGTATCTAACGAAAGGTCTCGATGAGAACTATTCGATGACCACGTCTAATCGAGTCTAAAATCACTCTCGCGTAAAAACCACTTTGGACTCCGAGGGTGGGTTCGAACCTTGAAGATATTTACTGATCTGTTACATTTTATGGTGCGCACAACACGATATTACATTGTTATTTGATAATAGCCATAATTACAACAATCGTAGGGACTTTTTACGATTTTATTTACAAAATTGCCAGCATGCTACATATGTATACATTGAAATCAATTAAAGCAAGTTATTTAAAAATAGGTACTTATGCAAAGTTAAGTAAGGTGTTTTAAACGATGCAGACAACATAAATCACTGTCTTTTAATTCAGCTGTTAAACTTTTAGGATAGTATTTTTACAATATTGTACGTTATTTTCTTTTCCTTTTGTCTTTATAATTTTGTTAATTGTAATAGCTGAACTGAATCAAAGTCCACTTTCTGCAATTTCCAGTATTCTTACTGCTGCTAATGCTGATAAATAATGCTTATGTTATAAACTTCCATGTTTTGACAGATTAGACACCTACAATTTCATGAGTTTAGTTAAATAATGGATATCGTTTCAAATGAAGTGTCAGGCGTACAGGTTTCACTAAATGCGGCGCGTTTGTGTCATCTTCTTGCTTTATGTTCCAATTCCCGAATTTCTTTGGTTCTCACAGGTAGGTAGTAAGGAGCGTCAAGTGTGTAATCCCACCCACTTGTCTTGTTTTTCTCAAGTCGTCGCAGCAAAGGACGAGCTGTGCCTTTCACGATACTTTCATCACAAATATCTGAATATACGTAAAGCCCATTACTAGATTTCGATTTCACATTTTCCCTAGCATGAAACTCGATTAAAGCCACTTTCCATATGCCTTCTAAATATAAAGGCTCATTCAATCGTATTTTGAAATGGCTAGTATCATTGTTTACAAAATAGGCATCGCTTTCGTCACTTTGTAAATATATGTATATGTTACTCATCATGTTGACTTTGTCGGTCAATAAATTCGATCCACTCACTCCAACTGTCTAGAGTATTATGATTACTGTTAAGACTTATACCTACTTTTATCGGTTATAAGATTTGATTACTCGGATGTTCTCAGAGTCCATTTACTCTCCTTCTTCTTCCGATTCATCGTCGCTTTCCTCGCTCTCTGTTTCCGTTTCATCCTCAGGCTCTTCCACCTCTAACAAATCTCTAAATTCTGATTTATGCTTCCTTAATGAACGTTTTACTGCTGAGACAGTGGACAATCCCTTTTGTTCCAGGGAATTGATATCCTCCAATATCCTCTTATGTAATGCGCTGGTTCGAAGGGGAAGGATGAAAGAATACAATAAGTTCGTATAATACGAAAAATTTGCGTTTGAGTTGCGGTTGAAGTCTATCTTCCGCCATTTCTCGAGCCTCCTCTTGGTCTTCCCCATTTTGTATAAACTGATCATAGAGTTTGTCATATTTATCGCGGGTACATACTTTAGCCCTTTTCCTCAGCGAAATATACCCCTGATTGTCCTCGACATTATCGTCCAACTCGCTGTCACTTGTTTCGTCCATTCTGGCACGTTTACACGGTGGCTCATTGTACGCAGAGCACCAACCACTTTTTACGTGCCTCTGTACGTCATAAGGATTCTCGAAAAGGAGCCCACAGTCGAAGCAAGCTTCTGCTTTGTTAGCCATTTTGTCAAGTGACTGTTCTTCGATGTGCGTGGGTGGACTTCCCACTAAGGAATGATAGGGACCGACCTCCTCATACTCTCTTATAGCCGTTTGTGGTGATGCTTGACCATGATTGGTCGACTCATTATTAAAGTTTGTTGCGGGCTTGGACATCTCAGTTTTATCCGTAGAAGAGATTATTTTAATCGGTTGTTTTCTGCCGTGAATGGTTTCAGATCTACCATAAGATATCCGTACGGATCTTTCGTAGCTTTTTCGAAGGCTTTCATTAATACGTCCGTTTTGTTCGGATACATTTGTCGGGCCAATGTCAACACAGACTGTTTATCCACAGGATTGTTAAAAAGCGCTATATAGTGACAATTGCGCCTTTGTGTAGGGTCTTTATTCCCGTATAAATTTTGGTTAATGGAAATGACTGACAGCGACCGATGATGGGACCCTTCCGTAAACAAATCTGTGATTCGTTTATCCTTGCCAGCTTCTGAGAATAAGTCGTCTAAAATGAGTAAGTTATTTATTCTAGGGTCGAAAAAGTCATCATCGGACAAATCGGTCGGAATGCCTTGAATAAACTCTACTCTAGGAAGCATTGTCCTTTGAATTACCGAATAAAGCGGTTGCCATCTCTTGTACAGCCAAACGATTCTCTGTATCCTAGGACCGATTTTAGCTTCGTTATTTCGTAACAATTCCTTGACCAGCGTTGTCTTCCCGCAAGCCGTTGGACACGAAACCATCATAGTAAATGGATGTTGAAAAAACATGTCCGACGTATTTCCGTGACCTTCTTGTAGCAGCGGCGTAGCAGATATTCCTGGTG
This sequence comes from Mercenaria mercenaria, assembly GCF_021730395.1. Lineage (NCBI taxonomy): Eukaryota > Metazoa > Mollusca > Bivalvia > Venerida > Veneridae > Mercenaria > Mercenaria mercenaria. The sequence continues at coordinate 1,830 of NW_026460641.1, read as the reverse complement.
GGGGTGGCATTTTCCTCTGCTTTGTTTGCTGCTGCTGCTGTGGCTTCTGCTGCTGATAGGCCCCAAAACCTTGCTGCTGTTGAGGATAAGGGTTGATTATTTCCCTGTGTTTGTTTTTTGCGGTGTCTTAACATAGCGTCTCTTCTAGAAAAGTCTCGCTGACAATCAGGACCCTTGTTCATGTTATTCCTTCAAATTCCAACTCATGAATGAGCGGTCTCTATGTATGTCAAATAATTTATAGCGTGACGTGAAATGATATGCCTAGACGTAAGCGTGAGATAAAACTCATGTTTGTGATGGAAGTGGTGGTGGTGGTGGTGGTGTCGCTCCCTGTTGTGGTGGCGGTGGTGGTTGTGGTGGTGGTGTTGGTGTCGCTCCCTGTGGTGGTGGCGGTGGTTGCGCTCCCTGTGGTTGTGGTGGTGGTTAATGTTTATATTTTTACTGGAGAGGGCGTGTTCCGCCTTACCGCACACGGTGTAATTAAAACCGACTGAAGTAGTCAATTGTGAAAAGGTTTAAATATTATAACCGTTCGTCGTTATTTGATCTCTGGCTATTGATATATTAATTAATGGGCTAAATTGAATAGATTTGATTACATTTGATTTTCAATATATTAATATGCTGTCTGCATCGTTTAAAACACCTTACTTAACTTTGCGTATGTACCTATTTGTAAATAACTTGCTTTAATTGATTTCAATGTATACATATGTAGCATGTTGGCAATTTTGTAAATAAAATCGTAAAAAGTCCCTACGATTGTTGTAATTATGGCTATTATCAAATAACAATGTAATATCGTGTTTTGCGCACCATAAAATGTAACAGATCAGTAAATATCTTCAAGGTTCGAACCCACCCTCGGAGTCCAAAGTGGTTTTTACGCGAGAGTGATTTTAGACTCGATTAGACGTGGTCATCGAATAGTTCTCATCGAGACCTTTCGTTAGATACCCTACATGCTTAGGTTCCCTACAATAACGAAAGAGAAAGCGGGGTGGTAACGCATGAATGATTTCCGCTTTGAATTTTGATGACGTCATTTCCGGTCCGAGTATGGATTTTCGAAATGATTGCCTCTCGAGCTTTCCAAAAATGTCTAAAACCCGGAATGTCAAATTTGACCCTAAATCACCGTTCTAGAAGGATAAAACAATGAAATATTAACATAGGTTGACAATAAAAGGAATAACGTTATATAATACCCTCTATTGTCTAAAAATAGATAAACCGGGTAGTAACGGAATGTTGGGTGCGGCCGTGACGTCATGGTAATTTCCTATTGACTCACCTACACTCTTTTGTTCTTTGGAATGTTGGGTGCGGCTCCCCATTGTTCTAGTGCATTGACCCGTCCGCCATCTTGTTGCGCGATTGTGAAGTCATGGGTTTTTCCGCGTAACGTGATAACCTCGCCTCCGAGGCTCCTATTGTTCGTGCGCGGTCATAGGATACCCTCCCCATTGTTCGTGCGCGGTTATAGGATACCGCCCCATTGTTTCTGCGCGGTCATAGGATACCTTCCCCATTGTTCGTGCGCGGTCATAGATGACGTCATAGGTCACGTGTTAGCCTCGGAGGCAGGCTGCCCAACCAATTGTTATATACTACTGACATGATTTATATGCTAATTTTATTTTTTTCTCAGCATGTGACATACCTTTCCTCTATAGCGCGCCCTCATTCTACAAAATTGTCATTCTTCGTCTAACTACTCCCTTGTGTTAATCCCTACTTTCTTTCTTTTTTTGGTCATATCCAAGAATTTTCTCAATGTTTTATTTCTTAGTTCTCCTTCCTTTTACACAGACAGCTCCTCTTCTA
>NW_026460640.1:0-5146 GCF_021730395.1 Mercenaria mercenaria | reverse complement strand
GATCACGTATGTACCATTTCCTTCTTTGATGCTCATAAAGAATATTCATAGATAGATATTTGTTGCCTAAAGGGTAATCAGCTATCAGATATAACAATGAACTTCGTCTTTAAGAGCATTAAAAATGAATTAAATTGTGATATTTCTACAATACGGTAACGGATGTATCAATCTGTTATATACGCTTTTGGGTAAGGTTTTCCACGCTGATATGGTATAAAATGTAACCCGAATTAACAGCATGAATGAGCAAGCATAATAGTTATATAATTTACGAACAGACATGTGTGAATGTTTATTCTACCCAGAAACGGCAGAAACATTATCATATTCTTTGGCATAACGTATGTATCATTATGGTTGAGACATCATTTTAAATGATGACTGATACCAAAGGAGTCCGGAAAAAATTGTGTCTATGTTTGATTATAAAATATCTTCCTATGTTACTTCATAAAAAATATGTGATTTCGTTGACTACTGATGAATTTTAACTACAAGAACATTCATTAAACATATAAAATGAGCTGGCGACAGTAACGTATGTATTGTTTACGGTAGTTTGAAGCTTCATAAATTACTAACAGACAAAGGTAACAGTCAAAGATTTGGTATAAAAATCAAACAAGCTTAGTGCTATATGACATGGAGACGAATTACTCTTTGATTTGTGAATAAGATAGTAAACAGTAACATACACATGCGCCTCACTAGTGATTTTGGGTGAATAATTCCTTTTGCATTTTTAAATGAAGACTGAATCCGAGTCCCCGTAATTATAGCCATGTTTATGAAAATGTTTACATTTTTCACTTTTTTCATGCAGGCTGATGAGACATCCTACTTGGAAGTCTTTCAAGTGAGATTGGATTACCGAATGTTTTTGCATACAGAATAGAGCATTGTCCTGTTCAGAATGCCTGGTTTATATATTTCAAAAGAACGACAACCAAATACTTACGCTGAAATATTATTCATTTTACACATGGAAATGCACAGCAACTGAAAATTGCTACTAGTATTATACTACACGAATTACAGTAAGATGATCAGAGTTTCACTTTAAATATGCAAATGAGATTGTGAAATATAAAAAGCAACGGTTCTTGGCCGTCATGAATAATCACAAAAGTCTACCAAGAGACCTAACCGATTTGTAATTTCCAGAAGAATCGTTGTTGTTTATATTTCGTGAAAAGCTTCTAAAGTGGAAATCAAATTTTTGTAGTTGTATATCTTCTGAAGAGGAAATTGGTTGCTTTGTATATTTAACCAATGGAAAAATCGGTTACATTTGCTTCCTACCTATTTAACATTTGAATGGCCAAATATAAGTTCCTATAAAATGTTTGATTGGTCAAATATCTGGTCAAAAGTGATATAAGACACCACGTAGAACACAGAACAACAGTTTTGTTTAATCGACAATCACTGAAAAAGGCAAGTGTGCTTACCTACTGACATATCTTGTCTGGTAATATGTTCATTCGGGGATTATGTTTCTGTTCTACTCCTCAATCCGACCCCTTCAATTATTACATGGTAGAGAAATGTCAACTGGTTATCTCAGAAACGATGAAAGAAAACTGTAAAATCCGTTTGAAAAAATTGCACTGCACCTTATCCTCTAATTTTCGCACACTGTTCCTTACCATCGGACAAAAACTGTGTTTTTGTGAAAATACGAACTGTGATCTGCACAAAACGAACAGTATTAGATAAGTATGTGGAAATATTCCTTCCAATCAGAAAAATAGCTTACAACCTGCGATATATTATGTAAAAAGACCATTTTTGCAAGTCGCACTATTCCTTATCCCGTGTTTAACGGAGGATTTTTCATCGATTCGAATCTCATGACCAGCATTCCAGACAAATTACAGCACTGTTTCCAAAATGAAAGGTACCGGTTGATAGAGAAAACAGTGGAGCAGGTTGATAGACATGTGCTTTTGTCTAGATATGCTTGAAAAAGAAAAAAAGTAAAAAAAACTCACATTTTCAGTTTTGGCCGCCATTTTGTTTCGGTGGTAAGGAGTAGATCGAATACCCCCCTTGATGATAGGTCATATGGCGACTTTCAAGCTTTAATGGTGGAGGAAGACCCCAGGTGCCCCTCCGTGCATTATTTCATCACGAGCGGGCACCTGGGTAGAACCACCGACCTTCCATAAGCCAGCTGGATGGCTTCCTCATATGAAGAATTCATCGCCCCGAGTGAGCCTCGAACCCACATCGATGAGGCGCAAGTGATTTGAAGTCAGCAACCTTAACCACTCGGCCACAGAGGCCCCCAAAGGTTTTGATAAAGTCAAATATCAGAGGATGGGAGCAAAATTTAAAGAACTTTACTGTTGAAGTCCTAAGGAAAATGACAACAAAGGGAAAAAATCCCCGAAAAACTCTTAGTCCACTAAAACTATTAACAGGTACAGATGTGTCAAAATACACCCTAACTTTGCAGGTACCATCCATGTTGTACCAAAGAAAAGTGGTCTCGGTTTTTACCTACGGCTAATAATAAAAAATGTACAAAATAACCTATTTCTAGTAACATAAAAGGGAAGTAATTCAATAAAAAATATTATAAGTGAACAAAAAATAAATCTGCCAAATAAAAACAAGATCCCCGGAATGCAAAGCAACATAAACACAAAACAAAGTCACGTGACCTTTAACCTCTAAGTGTGACCTTTACCTTGAAGCGAGCTATGTGCTCTGCACGCCGTCTCAATGTGGTGAACATTTGTGCCAAGTTTTTTTGTTTTTTTTTTAAATCCTTCAAGCAGTTTAAGAGTTACACATCGCACTCGAAACAAAGTTTTATGACCTTTGACCCCTAAGACGGACACACAGACAGACGGTCAGACGAACACCAAAATACATTCCTTCGGGTGTATAATAACAACAAAGGAATGGAGATGCAAGATATTACGTTTTCTACAGTTTTCCCAATGTTTTACCTGCTGACCTACATTTAGATCCCAGTTAACCCAGTTAAGATTTATTTTCATTTCGGACGACGACGACGATGGTATATGGATACATTGCGAAAAGATAAGCTCATCTTTTCAACTTTGTCGCAGATGCGCAACTTATAACATTGAAGAACCTTTCGGGAAGTTGTTATGACGCTAGATCAAATACTTTTTGCGATATTCATAACAAAACATCTCTCTGGCGAACAGACAGACGGACAGACAAATCCAAATCTTATCCTGTGCGGTGACATAATAAGCCAGACCCTACCATCATTATTGGAATGTTTTCCTACAACACATAAAATTAAAATTATCATGTTGAGACGGTCCCCTTGAAAATTCGATCGTCTTAGGTGTTCGCAGTCCACGTAGACTTAATCCGTAAATGTCTACTATGTGGTTGTATTTCTGTACTCGCAGAGTAGCAAAATATGCTTTTTTTTATTCCATTAATTTTCATCATGGGATATAGATGAAGTGAAATAATTTGGAAGTCTGTTGCGTATTGTTATATCTTTTTTTCAAATAAAGTATAATACATTTTATAGGATACACAATCAATGTGTAAATTATATCTAAAAACAAGGATAAATATCAAACAGGAAATGCATCCTTATCTGCTAATATGTATACTGAAACTTATCGCTGAGGAAGCATTATGAATGGTACTTTGCAGTAAAATGAATAGCAATGGAAACATTATAATTAAAAAATTGATATGTTGAAATTACCCTAACTACACTGAAAAAAAGTCGTCAAGAGTTTTGTACTCCAGCCGCATACGTGACAGACCACATCGCAACCTCTACATTCTTCAAAGTAGTTGTAAGCTAAAGTAAAACATCTAGGCTTGACGGATCAAAAACCAGCCAGAAGGTCAGAAGAGTTTTGGGTATTCTCGGACAAGTTATTAAAGTGACTGTCACAAATTGACATACGGGCCTTATTTTATCTGTAGTGTAAATACAGGTATTGCATCATCTTTTTGTAAATTTTTTAGTTATTGAGGTAAATGTCAGATTTCACGCATAAAATACCTCTCATGTTTTTCTGTATTTCATAACTTAAATTTCCATGTAAATTTCATTAAATTCGGTTCAGTAACAAGAAACTTGATATTTTATAAACTTCAGCAATTTATGTTTTTATTCCCAAAACCACTATAACGGGCCTCAAATTGTCAATTTTAATCCGCGCCAAAGTAGTTAGATTTCCCGGCTATATCGTGAATCCCGTGGAAACACAAATAGTCGGAGTCCATGGCTTAGCCGTGAATCCCATGAAATTTAGTATTTGGCGGGACATTACCCTTTAAATAGCCTTGCGCACACCACCTTCCGACATTATAGACAAATCTATGTCTGATTAATTTTTCTTGCTAGAAATTTATGCTCGATCGAGGTAAGAATTATGTTAGATGTTAGATTTTTGTATGATTTTTGCATTACGATTTTAATTTGGTAAATTTTTGTGCATTCTACAGAACTCTGTAACATTTACTTTTCGGCATATGATTTTGGCTAGTTTCGGTATGTCAGGATGATTTATTAAATTTTTCAGACTTTTGTAAATTATTTAGAAAGAGGAATCCAAAACGTTTCGTTTATATAAGATGTTAGATTTATACTGAAATCTGTATCGTGATAATTGTAAAGCACTGTTTCAAAAACATATGTCAAACGTTTTTTTTAATTATGGAACGCCATTACTGCATTGTATTGTTATGTATAAATCTATATGGCAAGTCTAGCACCATGTATGTAATATATTATTGTAATTTGTAATTGTGTGCCAGTCTATAGCACATCTAATTAATGTCCGTAGTAGTGTATGGCATTAGATATTATATGGATGCCAACTATGATATAACGTTTGATTTATATTGAATTTTGTTAATTTTTAGTTGTAAATAATAGCTGCAGTTTATCATGTCCGTATCTATAATGTTTCATCATATACTTATCATATCTTTTTCATACTTTTACTTTAGTCTTTTAAGTAAGTAATTTTTGTAATAATGGAAGTAATAAGTGACGTATTTTAATCATGTGACGTCTGAACTTAGTAGCACATATGTTTGTATAAGTAGCACGTATTATTTATGGGAGCCTACGGAGGTATGGTGTACCCAAAGGAGCAGTATTAAAGCCCTGACTTATTTTTTT
>NW_026460639.1:0-5576 GCF_021730395.1 Mercenaria mercenaria | reverse complement strand
AAATTCCTTATGCCCCGTATATTAATGCAATCACGTCCGTATATGACAAAAATACGGGATCCGTATACTTAGTATACATGCGTATACGGAAAAAATCCGAAGCCCGTATATTAGAAAATACAAGTCCGTATATGCCCCCTATATTAATGCAATCACAGTCCGTATATGACAAAAATACGGGATCCGTATACTACGTATATTCGGAATATACAGCTCGTATACGTGTTCCGTAATATTCTAAAATACGGAAAGTATACGGGAAAAAATGTCTCAAGACCCTTCGAATACATGAAAATGAAACTTATGTTAAAGCAGGACACGAATAAACACCATTTCTAGGGATTTTTTAGGAAAGTTCGTATATTGCATATATACGGGAAATATACATTTATGTATATTCGGCGTATACGGGATCCCGTATATGCATGACAAATATACGGACTTCCCGTATACTAGATGTTCCGAATACGGGATCGTATATTAGGTCCGTATATTTGTAATATACATCCCGTATACGCCCGTATTTTCGAAATATACGGGACCGTACACTCCCGTATATTGACCCTTTTTTCGCAGTGTGACGGAGAGAAACCGTCAAAATATTTTTGTAATTTAGAAAAAAACCATTATACCTCTAAAACTATACCTTTCTTGGAAAAAGATGACAAAACTGTTATATACAATCAACAAGAAATTTTGAAAGAAGCTGGAACCTTTTATAAAAAGTTATATGCTAAGAATGATAATATAACTGCGACAAATCTAGATGACTATCTAACCGATGTAAATATACCTAAATTAAACGATGCACAAGCAAATAGTTTAGAAGGTTTTCTCTCTTATACTGAGGTTTCTGAAACTTTAAAAAATATGAAAAATGATAAAAGTCCGGGGTCAGATGGATTTACTACAAATTTCTTTAAAGTTTTTTGGAAGCAAGTTGGACATTTTGTTGTAAGAGCTATTAACTATGCATTTATGAAAGGTGAATTGTCAACTACACAAAAACAAGGCATTATTATTTGTATACCTAAAGGAGATAAACCTAAACAGTACTTAAAAAACTGGAGACCTATAACTTTACTAAACACTGTTTATAAATTAGCTTCAGGATCTTTAGCAAAACGGTTAAAATCGGTACTAGATATTCTTATAAATACAGATCAAACGGGATTTATTAAAGGAAGGTTTATAGGCGAAAATACACGTCTAATATATGACATTATGCATTTTACTGAAAATAATAATATACCAGGTCTTTTAATGATGATTGATTTTGAGAAGGCGTTTGATACCTTATCGTTTGATTTTATTAATAACACGCTTGATTTCTTTAAGTTTGGTCCTATGTTCAGAAAATGGATTTCATTGTTTTATACAGATACGCAAACTTCCGTGCAGTTAAATGGTTTTCTGTCTGATTTCTTTAGGATTGAACGTGGTTGTCGTCAAGGAGACCCAATAAGCCCCTACATCTTTATATTATGCGCAGAGATCTTAGCACATAAAATTCGAAATAATAAAGACATAAAAGGTATTGTTATAGATGGCGTTGAATATAAAATAAGTCAGTTTGCTGATGATACCTCTATACTCCTTGATGGAACAGATAAATCATTAAACTCTACTTTAAACATTTTGAATGAATTCGCAAAATATTCAGGGTTAAAAGTTAATTTTGAAAAAACACATGTTGTTTGGATAGGATTCTCTCAAGTATACTACAAGATCAATTAAAACAAATGGAAATTGAATTGGAATACACATGCGTTTAAACTTGTTGGGCTTACATTTCATATAGACTTAGAAAAAATGACTGAAATTAATTTCAAAGAGAAAATTGACAAAATAAAGAGCAGCATTTCATACTGGAAGAAACGACAACTTACTCCAATAGGTAAAATAACAGTAATAAAATCCCTTCTTTTACCGTTATTAACGCATCTTTTTACATCCTTACCAAATCCTTCAGCACAGATGTTGCAGCAAATTCAGACCTTATTCTATGAATTTCTTTGGCAAGGCCCACCGAAAATAAAAAGTTCAGTTTTAGTTAAAAGTTATGCCGAGGGTGGTCTTAAAATGGTTGATATTGTATCTTATATGAAAAGTTTAAAATTAACGTGGTTACGTAGAATATTGACAGTTCAATCAAATAAATGTTATAGTCTAACAAATAATATTGTACATTTTGAAAAATTGTTTAATTTTGGAAAAGATTACGTTGATATATTAGTAAAACAAATTAAAAACCCTTTCTGGAAAGATGCTCTGTGCTCGTACTCTCATTTCATTGATGTTTTTTTCCCAAATGACACAATGAATAAAATTCTAGATTCGCCACTGTTTTATAATCATTTGATTCAAATCGATAAGAAACCTGTTTTCATGAAATATCTTTATCAAAGAGGAATAAGGTTCGTGAAAGATATAATGAATACAGATGGCAGTATAATTGATCGAGTAGAATTGGAAAGAAAAACTGGTAAAAATATCAATTTCCTTGTATTTGCAGCAATTCGAAATATCTTAAATAAACTAATGAAAACGGTAAAATCAAATGAAAGCGATGCAAATATTGAATGTGAATTTCCTATTATACCACTGTATTTAAAACCTATCTTATCCTCTAAGAAAGGAACAAATCATATATACAATATTCTTGTTAGAAACAGAGACATTCCTACTTGTCATGATAAATGGATGAATATTTTTGAAATTCATAATTCAGAATGGGAAGAAATTCATGGCTGGGTTTTTAAAATTAGTAATGATTCCTACTTACAATGGCTGCAAACAAGAATTGTTCATCGAATTTTAGGAACAAATGTTCTGTTGTATAAAATGAAGATATCCACAACAGAATTATGTTCTTTTTGCAAACTAGAAAAAGAAACTTTGCTTCATTTGTTCTGGGAGTGTACTGATATACAATCATTACTTGGAGATATAACGAATATAATTAAACGCTTTGATGTAAAATTTTACGTAGATAATAAGTCTTTTATTTTAGGATATACTAAAAACCAAGAAGAAACTTTTAACATTTTGAGTCTGGAAATAAAAAGATATATATTTTGTGTAAAAGAAAGAAACAATTCCATCGCTGCAAGGGTTAAGAAATAGTTTAAAGTTTGCCTCTTCAATTATAGCGAAACAGATAAAGCTGGGAAAATTAAAGCTCACTGGTCACTTATACAAAAGCTAATTGGTCAATAATTGTAAATAGATATAATTTTTATAAATATCATTATAATGAATTGCGTTTCTGTACGTGAATATGGCTATTTATATATACTTATATATTTGTAGTATCTGTTTATCTTGTACTATGTGTTGAGGCCTCAGACCATAAACATAATTGTATAGTTATCTCCCCTGAACATTGTCATTACGGAATCTTTTTTTCCTATGTTTTTCTTATATCCTACATTTAACTCATTTGTATGTATGTATTTGTAAGGTTAACATGGGATGGTTCCCCGACCCATGTCTAACCATGTGACGGGGAGAATAAACGGGGTCACCCATTGGGGCCTCAAAAAAAAAAAAAAAAAAAAAAAAAAAAAAAAAAAAAATTTATAAACATACTACTCTGTACATAGGCAGAGTAAGACATAACAAATTTTGTACAAATGTAATACTCTTTTCATGAGTGGAACGGTTTCATTAGTCTTAAAGACATAAAGAGTTTTTTTACTAATGTAATACTGTTTACATAAGAAGAGTGTAAATCTTAAAACTGTTTACATAAGAAGAGTGTCATCATATCAAACTGGCTGCAATAAGAACGTGGTTTTAACCTTTAGCCTGCTAAATTTCTAAAATGGACTGGTCCTTCATTTAATTTGGAAAATACCATTTATTATTCGAAAGGATGTTTACTGAAAATTTATTGACTGAATAGCGGACAGTGCAGACCATGATCAGCCTGCACGGATGTGCAGCTTGGTCTTGGCTGCACTGGCCGCAAAGGCAGAATCACTTGCTGCCAGCAGGCTAAAGGTTAAATAAAGACATAAGACATAAAGATTGTTGTGCTGATAAGAAGAGTGTCACCATATGAACCAATAAGAAAGTGGTTTTAACCACGCCAGATTTTACAACAGTAAAGATTATGACATGTGTTGCTTTTCCAACTTTCAGATGGTTCTAGCAGGCCTGACGGACCTGTTTATGTACCGAAACTTCAACTCCAATGGCTCGGCCGCGCTAAAAAAGATACCACAATATGTAAGTATATTAACACACTGATTTCTTCATGTTCGTAAATATTTGGATCATTTTCCCTTCTACGCAATTATTGCCGGTAAGAGTTTGGCCTACTGTGTCACTTTTGTTAATCTTTCAAAGGAAGTTCATTTTAAATTGAATTCCTTATTTCATGGAATAAATCTAGAAATGTAGTAACTTACCTTCATGCCCAATAAATGCATTTATTACATACTCGTTATAGGTCACACTACACTAAATAGTATTCCCTGTATTTTCTATATAAAACTGACATTTTTAAAAAAGCTACCAAACATAGCTAGACCCATTTCAGAAAACAAATCCTTACCTCATTTTAAAGAGTTATGATAAAACTGATATAAAATGAAGAGAAAAATATAGGTCATATATCTTCTAAGAGAGATTTCTCTTGTCACATTTGCTTCCTTAAAATCACATCAAAATCACACTGCTGTGACCTGGAAGTACTACTCGTACTAAAATTGAGATTCACTCCACCAAATACAACCTCCTCTCCCATCTTTTTTTCTAAAAATGTCAACAATACATCCACAATGAAATTTAAACAGAAAACAGCTTTAATTTAGACCTCTGTGGCCATGCCAAGTGAAAAATTAGTGTGTCCAGATGGCTCCCACGCTGGTTCCTTTATTATAATTAGGCGTTCTATTTTAATATTTACATTACATTTATCACGTGTTTGACGTCGCGGGAGTGTAATAAAGCCATTAAAAAATGATAATACACTAGTGTAATAAAGCTTTGACGTCGACGTCGTTTATAGTGTAGGAAACTTGGTCAAATTGACTTGTTTATATAGTAAAAGAAAGTAGAATTTTTGTTGTTTTAACGGGAAAGGCTAACATGTGATAAAAAGAATATTACATTTGTGACTTTCCACATTGAATTTATTAAACTCGTTGAATAAAATTGATAAAATGCTCGGAAGAGCCTCGCATTTTATTATTTTATTCGACTCGTTTAATAAATACAATATGAAAAGACACTCATGTAATATCCTCTATTTATACGTGTAGATACGTATGTAATAAAAAGGTCAATATGCATTCGTTCTTCAGCGGAATGATATTGTGCTCCTAAAGTCGCGCAATATTTCCGTCCAAAAGTCGCGCAGTATTTCCGCTGCAGAACTCATGCATATTTCCTGATACAAAGCTAATAACCTATAAATATTGCATGCCTGTATCAGTAACGTATTCCTTGTGCATTAAAGCTGCCTATCCTTAGAGGCTTATAAGAAAATGATATATAGCCAGGGGAAAATGTGCGAACAGGTAGTAAACATTTACTTAAACCTATGACGTGGTCTCCCTAAAATGAAT
>NW_026460638.1:0-11580 GCF_021730395.1 Mercenaria mercenaria | reverse complement strand
AAAAACCCCCCGCCCCCCTCTTCCGACCCCTTTGAGGATAATTACGTTTCGTATAATGTGCCTTAACCCAATAACCTTGACGACAAATGAACAATGCCTTCACAAAGATACAATACTTTATTATTTACACTCCACACTTTGTACAAAAACGAACGTTTCTTCGCATAAATACAACAAACAATTTTTACGTGAACCATGAATTTAAAAATACTGGTGATCAACATTAGTTTCTAATACCTAAATTCACATACCAATTTTAAACTTTTATATGGAGCAACATCTAGGACCCTAATTTCGGTCACATGGTCAGCACGTTCTTGAAGTAATCCAACCCCCATGTTGTCCCCAAAAATCCGGATCCACCTGTGACCAGAACTACACAAACTTTAGAAGAACCATAAATATACGCATACGGTAATTGCTGTATTTCAGTGCAAACTAAATATCAATGTGAAGTTTGTCTTGTACTGATAATTTTCGTTTCATATAACATATACATGTAACACGAAACAACCTTTACGACCTACATAATTCATGTAAACCTTTATTGATCTTTAGTCCAATTGAAATGTCCGAAAAAGAGTCATTAAACTCAAATAATTTAAAAGTACCCAATGTGTATAGTAGCTTTATTGAGTTCTGATCAACCAGCTTCATTTTTCCAGTAAAATTGATCTACAATGAACACACTTAAAAATCAGATAAATCAATATTAACACGACTAATTTGCTGTAATTTACAGTTTTTTACCTTACGAAAAAATCCCTTTGATAAACCCAAGGTCTTTAAATTTGATTTTAAATGTTTAAACGATAAAAGTACACCGCTTTTCTCACGTCATGAAACACAGAAAAATTTTTTTTAAATCAATATGCATTGGCTGTTTTGAACATTTTTCGAATTTTTTACATAAATTTGCAAACTTCCTTTCAGGTGGAAAAGACTTTAAAATTTTAAATATTTAAACCTGTATTTGATGCATTTTCATTTTTTACCTTTTAACACCTTCTTGAGGGAAAAAGCCGGGCCCGGTATTTTCTGAACCACCCGAAGCATTTTAAACCCGGGCTCCGTAGCCAAGGTCAAATACAAAAGCACCCGTCGTGTGAAAAGTTTTTTGGTTTTCTGCACAACGTAATAAAACATGGTGTTTTTTTTTTTTTTTGTTTATTTGAGTTTTAAAGGCTGATAACTTTCACGGTTTTACGGTCTAGGAATACTTTAATTGGGGCTTTTCCCAACCCTTTTTCTGCGATGTATCGAATTTTTTGTGCCAGTCACTCCTAGATGAAAATCACCAAGGTTATATGCCAAGGACCGTTGATATTTGTAGAGGTGGGAGCGCTGACGGTTTCGATTTTTTGATTACAATAAGAATTCAAATTTCGATGGATTGAATTCGCTAACCATTTATGGGGCCCAAAAAAAACTTAACAACAAAAATTTTTCGCTGAATCATTTTTTGCTATTACTGATCTGGCAAACTGCAAAGATATTTTTTCAAACCGATTCCCCGCACGATTCATAAATAACACCTCGTAAAAATATCGACGGGAGGTTTTTCTTTTTAAAATAGCAAACAAAAAAAGTTTTTTAATTTTTTAGGAACAATTATCTTTTTTTGAAACGTTTTTTAAATTATAGATTTTTTTCACAAAGGATTAAGTAAAATGGGTTAATTAAAAAATCCCAGAATAATTCAAACAGTTCAAACCGGGTAGAGGCGTGGGGTGGGGAGCTTGATTTCCACCCGTCCCTGAACAACTCAATCAAACGGCTTGTCACAGTTTCGTTTTGCGTATTTTGGGGACCCGTGGTTTTTTTTACTTTTTCTATTTTATTCAAGACAAAATTAAATTTATGCAGTCGTAAAAAGAAAATGGAAGCCCAAAAACCACCCTGGTTACCCTGGGAACTTTAAAATGAATCACTGTACAGGAAAGGCGACCGGCGACAGTAACCATCGAACAAAACAACACCCTTTACATTTTACAAATTTATTTACAAAAGATATTATTTAACAATGAATAATATAAAAAAAAAAAAAAACGATTATAAGAAAGAAAAAAAAAAATTCAGTACTCTAGAACAAAAGTTCTTATAGTTCCATTTAATCTGACGTACACAGTTTTTTAATTTAATTGTGAATTTTAAAGTAGCACAAACAATATATGAAAACAATCTTCTACCCCCTTTAAAACCGTAATATTGATCCTTTTTTGGCTCCCTATTGGTGGGTGATTGCATCCCTAGCTACTTCAAGGATAAAAAAAATCATCGTCTTTGCGGTTTACGGCACAACCAGGGGACGAAAGCCTGCGCGGGAAAATATCCACCGGGCGATGAAGACAAGTGACCTGGGCATTGTATTTCCCGGTTTAAGACATCACCAAAAAACTCTGGCGGAAGAAACTAAAATATATAACATATGGTAAGCCCATAGAAAAAACAAAAAGTAGGGTAAAACTGTTCCTTTTGGGTACCCATACCTCCGTAGGCCCCCCCAAAATTAGTCTACTTATACAAAATATATGTGCTACAATTTTCAACTCACGTTTTTAAAAATACGTCACAAATTTATTTCCCATTATTACAAAAATTACTTATTTAAAAAAAGACTAAAGTTAAAGTATGAAAAAAGAAGAAAAGTATATGATAAAATTATAGATACGGACATATAAACTACTATTATTTCAATACAAAAAAACAAAATTAAAGTAAACAAACGTATATCATATTTGGTACGTAAATTCTAACCCCTACACTACAACGGACAAAAATTAGATGTGCTATAACGGCACAAAATTTAAAAATTTAAAATAATAATTACATACAGGGACAGACTTGCCATAAATTTTTACAAAAAATACAATGCAGTAATGGGTTCCATAATTAACAAAATGCTGACATAAGTTTTTGAAACTGCTTTACAATTATCACATACAAATTTCAGTATAAATCTAACATCTTATAAAACAAAGTTAGACCCCTTTCTAAATAATTTACAAAATCTGAAAATTTAAAAAATTATCCTATTCCGAAACTCCCAAAATCACATCCGAAAGGAAAATTTACAAAATTCTGTGAATGAAAAAAAATTTACCAAATAAAAATCGAAATGCAAAAATATACAAAAATCTAAAAAATAAATTTCTTACCTCGATCGAGCATAATTTTCTAGCAAGAAAAATTAATCAATAAGATTGCATAATGTCGGAAGGGGTTGCGCAAGGGGCATATCTAGTCCATTATTTAAAGGGAAATGTCCCGGCCAAAAAAATTTCATGGATTCACAGACCCTGTGCATCTATTTCATTTTCCGGGATTCACGTATCCGGGGAAATCTGACTATTTTGGCGCGAATTGAAATTTGAAAATTTAAGCCCTTTAGGGGTTTTTGGGGGAAAAAAAACACAAATTTACTGAATTTTATAAAAATCAATTTCTTATTAAAGAACAAAATTTAATGAAAATTTTCAGGAAATTGAATTTATGAAAAAAAAAAAAAACAGAGAGGTATTTCAGCTTAAAATCTAACATTTCCCTCAATAACTCAAAATTTTTAAAAAAAGATGAGCAATACCTCATACAAACAGATAAAAAAAAGGGGCCCTTTTAAATTTTGTGACACACGCCCCCCTTAAAAAAAAAAATTTTAAAATTTTCTTAAAGAAAACAAAATGACATACTGAAAATAGAAAACACAAAAAAAAAAAAACACCTTCCAACTTACACCATCAATATAGCCACCCTTTTACACCTACTCAAATAATCTGCACCACATTTTTTTAAACCGAATTGCTCTAATATGATCCTATAGGCGAAATCCCAGTGCCCCCTTTTAGCCGGAAATTGCTAATTTGCCTTATCAAATAAGGAGCGGCTTGATCCTCTCTAATAAAAAGTCTTTACCAAACAAACCCCGATGAAACTTAGTACTCCCCATACTATCGCTAAACATCCTTCTCTATCACTGAGTACTTTTGTCCCTGGGTACAATTTTCCATGAAACGCTACAGGTAATTTCTCCCCATCACTTTCCTGAACCCAATACTGAGCCAAAACCAAACTGAAGCATCTACTTAAAATATAAAATCTGATCAAATCTGGCAACTTCAAAAGGGGGACCCATTAATAGCCTTCAAAGTCGGAAAGCCTTTTTTTCTTTTTTTTTCACCCCACTCACGTTTTTTGGTGCCCTTTTTCGTAAAATCTGTAATGAACTGCAATGGCGCCGAAATTAAGATAAATTTAAAAAAGTATCAATAGAATACCCTCAAAAAAAATTTCTGTCAATAAATTTGAAAATTGTCTAACAAATTACTACTTCCTGTTTACTTCTACTGAACTCTGGATTTACTTCTACATCTTTGTACGTTTCTGTCCCTGTTTTTTGGACACAAAACTATATCCTTTTCTACTCTACTCGAAAACTCATCACTATTTCATTCGGATCTAATCTTATAATCTTTTGATCCCCCACAATAGTGCCCCAAACCCTTTTACTTAATTCCCCTACGGAAAGACTTACATCCCTTCCCACAGACTGCTTCAGCATGTTTGCGTAAAACTTTTCAATTTTCCGCTCCCCTTCCGAATCTAGTTATTTACTACCTCTACTACTACAAAGGACCCCCAATGTAAAAACAATTTATTATGTTTCGTGGGACAATGCAAGTACCTTATACCTGCCTTAAATCTCCTATCTCTACCTTCCAAAAGTAATACTTCTTGATCACACTACTTTTTGCTAATGTTGCTGACTATCTTAAGAAACCCCCCAACTTTTTGAAAATCCATAAAAATTTTTGGAAAGTGTTTAAAACCCATTTTTCTCCGTCTTACCACCCCTTTTCCTTACACGTTATGGGCCCCGGGAATTTTTCTACCAAAAGTAACTAAAGGGGGAAAAAACCCCAAAAACTTTTTTTCGGAACCACGATGGGCAAAAACATTGCTTTAAAAATACCTATCCCAATCTCTAGTCTCCAGTACACTACGCTTCAACATCTGTTTAAAAAAACTACCTTTTAAATTTCTCTACTAAACCGTTACACTGGGGTGATACGGTTTGTATTTAACGCCTTAATGAAAATTTAACCCTACTAACTTCTGCCAAAGTTCTGACTAAACTGCGATCCACAAACGGGAAGCATTTCCCTGGGACCCTAATCTACTATACAATTATAAAGCCTCGTACATCCATTTCAAAACTAGGTTGCTATACTTCCCGGGAAATTTGTAGCATAATTACCTAGTCAAATTTTTACCATTTTCCCCACAGTCATAGGTTGATCGGACCAACGATATCGACAGCAACCTCTTAAAAAAGGGGTATCAATCAAAGGATTTTTCCTAACGGGAACTTTACTTTCCTACCCTTTTTCTAAGTACTTGACAAAAAACAGACTGACAGTACCTTCTAATCTGCCCTTTCTCCGGCCAGTAAAATTTCCCCAATACCCTACATAGTTTTCCCCTTTACCAAATAGCCTGACAGTAAAGAATCATGTGCAACTTTTATCACATGCTTAAGACATTTAGGACAATTAACTGCTACTTTTGTCTAAATTCTGGGCGGGATACTCGTTTTAAAATCTATTCCTAAAATCAAACCAATTGAACCTTTACCTCACACTGCTTAATCGTACCTTCCTCAGCCTTCTTTTTACACAAATCTAAAGTGCTATCTTTCTGTTCTTTTCTAAGAATTCCTCTCTAGATATATCTAAAATCTGAGACGGAACTTTAGCTTTACTTGCTTCTTAACTTTGGCTTTCGCCCATTCTACTGCGACCTAACACTAAAATGAGGTTTTCAGCTCCCTCTACAAAACCCAAATTTTAACATCATTTGGGAGGGTTATCTACAACCAAAGCCTCTACGTACCCTTGAAATACGGACAAACAATATCATTCTACTACATCACCTTGTCACTCCCCCCTTGTACTTAATCTACGGTTTTTTTCTAAAAAAAGACTTGCTTCTACAAATCCCCTTTCACTATCACACATGACCACCCGTATCCCGCATAGCGATTAAAACCCCACCAAAAAAGTACCGGTTTTGAGGGCATGTACTTACCTAAGCTAATAACCCTTACATCACTTTTTTCTATAAACTATTTCCACTCCTGACCCACTTTACTTACTCCTTTCTACCTTTTTTCTTCCTCTACCCCTTACTCCCAGATCGGTCCGGCCCCCTACCCCTTTTTTATTTTCCTTTCATTTCTATTTTCCCCCTTTACTACTTCCCGTTCACCCCTCCTCTCTCTGCATTAGCACTGTTACCCTACTTTCCCTCCTCAGTAAATGAATATGCCCTTTTCGACCAACTTATTACCTTCTACACCAAAGGGTTTTAACCCTACCTCTATTAGCAACATTGATACTACCCCTATTACTAGTGCCCCTTTCGACACTAGGGTACGCTCTGAGGGTTTTTTATATGGTTATGGTTCCCGGCCTTATTGTTCGTTAAAGACATACTTGGGACCCCACGATTTTGCAAACAAAACTGCTCTTCTGCACATCCTTAGCTTAACTAACCTCTTTTACTCAAATTTTTGGGATTTCTCTATTACAGACACTAAAAATTGGCCCTAAGTATAAAATTAACAATCCTTCGTCTTTTCTCTACCTTACTAGTCAAGCCAACCACTAAAAATTACTTATTTGGTAGAAACATCAAAAGGGGCTCTTACCCGAGGGCCTTTCAGTTTAAATTTTTTTTATACCATCGCAGTGAGTTCGAATGACGAGCAAAGCGGTTTTAGTTTATCAAATCCCTTTTTCTTTCCCAAAGGAAGCCTATCAAAACCCCTCTTGCCGTACCCCTTTAGAAGGAACGGTAAGTTTTTGAATATCTCTTTACCCCCAAACCTGCGCAAAAAGCGTACTTTCGTACCATTCAAATACGCATCCATGGGGATCCATTTTTCATCAAAAGGGGAAAATCTTTAAACCCTTTTCCCCTTTTTCTTTTACTCCCTTTTCAAGTCTGTCTTAACTTATCTCTGTTCAATTTTTCCCATTTTTTGCTTCCCCCTTTTCTAACTTTCCCAGCTAAAATTTTAACTTTTCCTTTTCCATTTCTAACTTATCTAGTTCTAAATTTCTTTCTAAATCTAACTTTTCCTTCCAGCCTAAGCTACACGTCGTTCATATCTATCTTTTCCTTTTGCAACCTAACTTCTAATCCAATCTTTCCCTATCTGCTTCTAATCTATTCTTTTTCTGCTTCTATCTTAATCTCTCTGTTCTAAACTACTTGTTTTTTATATTCTATTTTTCTTTCGCAACCTACCCTTAAATCTAACCTTTCCTTCTCTGCTTTACTCTATCTTTCTCTGCCTTAATCTACAGTCTTTCCCACGTTCCCTACCTGCTCTTCCTTAAAAAGTTACGTATCTCCTTCATAAACCCAACTCCTTCCCCCTTCTTAACTCTACTACAAGTCATGTTTAAAGAGTACACTACGTTAACACTACACAAAACTACCATATAAACAACTATAACAACCTGAACACTAAATAAACAGGGGAAAACTAGACTACACATTTTTCATTAACTCTACAGTTACCACGAAGCCAAAAAAAATACTATACTTACGTAATACTAAAAAAAAAAACGTCCCCACTAAAATAATGCCTAAGTTGCGCAACAGTACTATGTGTCAATCAGGTTGCAAGCAACAATCAAAAAGTCAGTGACAGTAGGGGTGTAACAATACCCTTTTTCAAATATCATCAACTGTAAATAGTGTTAACACTTTAGGTAACAAATAAAACAAAAAAAAATCAAAGGTTTTTTCCTAAGATAAAGTATAGGTAAACACAACGTGTAGCACAAAAAATTAAAAAAGGTAAAATATTGCAGTAAAAAAAACTTGCTAACACCACAAAGTAAAAACTGTATCTATAGTTAAAAGACCTAATACTATTAGGACACTGGGGAAGTAGGCACGCACAAAAAGGGGAGTAGGATAATTCCTTGCAAGGGGGGTCCCAAATCTCAGAAAATTTAAAAGGGGGCTTTTAAACATAGAGTGACACAAAAAAAAAAAACCCAAAAAAAAAATAAAAGGAACGAACTCCCCCGAATCCCAAATGTCGTAACAACTTCACTCTTACCACAAAACTATGGTCTGTCTTTCTTGTCTGAGGTAAGACGCACCTGAAAAAAAATAAAAAATATTATAGGTACCAATAAACCCCAAAAAAAGGGAAACTTTTCAAATTTTTGCTGCAGTTTAAAAATTTTTTTAATAATGTTCGAATAGCTACTGTGTTGGTCGACCAAACCCACTTTTGACCCCCATTGGACAGGGAAAACCTACCGGGGACGTAACCCTCAGAACAAAACAAAACCCTTTACAATATTTACAAATTTATTATAAAAGTTATTATTAACAGAATAGATGATATAAAAAAAAAAAAAACTGTTTAATTTTTCATTAAATTTCTTTCAGTAATAAAAAGTTTATTTTATAAACTTCAGTAATTCGGTTTTTTATCCCAAAAAACCCCTATTAAAGGGCCTCAAATTTTCAATTTTTAATTCGCGCCAAAATGTCAGATTTCCCGCTATATGGAAACCCGTAAAAAGACAATAGTCAAAGCACACGGTTATCCCTGAATCCCCTGAAAATTTTGTATTGGGGGACATTACCCTTTAAATGACTGGACTAGATATGCCTTGCGCACACCACCTTCCGACATTATAGACAATCTATGTCTAAATTAATTTTTTTGCTAGAAAATTATGCTCAAATCGAGGTAAGAAATTTATTTGTTAGATTTTTGTATGATTTTTGCATTACGATTTTTATTTGGTAAATTTTTGTTCATTCAAACAGAATTCTGTAACATTTACCTTTCGGCAAGTGATTTTGGCTAGTTTCGGTATATCAGGATAATTTATTAAATTTTACAGACTTTTGTAAATTATTTAGAAAGAGGAGTCTAAAACGTTTCGTTTATATAAGATGTTAGATTTTACTGAAATTTGTATCGTGAAAATTGTAAGCACTGTTTCAAAAATTTATGTCAAACTTTTTTGTTAATTATGGAACGCCATTACTGCATTGTATTGTTTTGTACAAATCTATAGGCAAGTCTAGTACCATGTATGTAATATATTATTG
Source organism: Mercenaria mercenaria (assembly GCF_021730395.1). Taxonomy (NCBI): domain Eukaryota; kingdom Metazoa; phylum Mollusca; class Bivalvia; order Venerida; family Veneridae; genus Mercenaria; species Mercenaria mercenaria. The sequence continues at coordinate 2,433 of NW_026460638.1, read as the reverse complement.
TAATTTGTAATTGTGTGCCAGTCTATAGCACATCTAATTAATGTCCGTTGTAGTGATGGCAATTAGATATTATATCGATACCAACTATGATATAACGTTTGATTTACATTGAATTTTGTTAATTTGTAGTTGTAAATAATAGCTGCAGTTTATCATGTCCGTATCTTAATGTTTCATCATAAATTTTTCATATTTTTTTCATACTTTAATTTTAGTCTTTTAAGTAAAATTTGGGTAATTAGGGCGTATTTTAATAACGGGGAGATGAACTTAGTACCATATATTTTGTAAAAAGTGCAGTATTATTTATGGGAGCCTACGGAGGTTGATGTACCCAAAAGGACATTTTATCCCCCTGCTTTTTTTTTGCATGGTGCTTACCATTGTTATATTTTTTAGTTTCTTCCGCCAACGTTTTCCCGGGTGATGTCATAACCCGGAAGTAAATGCCCAGGGTTTTGTCCCGTAAACCGCAAAGACGATGATTTTGTTTCCTTGAATCTCCAGGGATCAATCACCTAACCACCTTGGGGACCCAAACGGAATCAACTATTCACGGTTTAAAAAGGGACTAAAATATTTTGTCATATTTTGTTTGGCTCTTAAAGTTCACAATTAAATTAAAGAACTGTGTCCGTCAGATTAAATGGAACTTAAAAATTTTGTATCTGAGCTAAACTTTTTTTTTTTTTTATAACATTTTTTTTTTTTTTTTCATATCATCTATTCATTTTTAATAATCTCTTTTGTAAATAAATTTGTAAATATTGAAAAGGGGTTTGTTTTTTTGAGGGGTTACGTCGCCGGAGGGCCCCTTTCCCTGTCACAGTGATTCATTTAAAAGTTACCAGGGTAGCCAGGGTGAGTGTAGGGAGCTTCCATCGTTTTGTTTACACTGCATCCAATTTTTTTTTTTTTTAGTACTTGAATAAAAAGAAAAAAGTGAAAAACCCCAAGGTCGCCCCAAAACGACAAAACGAAACTGTGACAAACCGATTGATTGAGCTTTCATGGCGGGGGAATGCAAACTACATCCACGCCCCCAGCCCGAGTTGAACTGTTTGAATTTTTCATGGGGGCATTTTAACTTTAAACCCTTTTACAAGTAATCCTGTTTCTGTCAAAAATCTATCAAATTTTTCAAACGTTTTTATAAAGACAATTGTTCCTAAAAAAAAAACAACATTTTATTGTTCTGACTAAAATAAGAAAAACCCGCAGTCGACTATTTTACGAGGTGTTAAATTTTTGAAAATCGTGCATACATACATCTTGAAAAATCTTTGAGATGGGACAACCTTTAATACAGAACAACCGTTCACCCAAAACTTCTTTAGTCTGATATCAAATATTCGTTCGGGCCGAAAAATGGTTAGCGACATTTAAATGCATCGAAATTTGAACTCTTAATTGAAATCAAAAGAACCGTCAGCACCCACCTCTACAAATATTCAACGGCCCCTTGAGCATATACACCTTTGGTGTTTTTTATCTAGTGAGTGTACATGGCAAAAACAATGCTACTCACAGACAAGGCTTGGAAATCCCAAAAAAAAAAGTTTTTCCATAGACCGAAAATCCGTAAAGTTACGCTGACGTTTTTTGGAAAAATTGGCCATTACGATTCGCCCAATTTGAAAAAAAAAAAGAGTTGCACGTATTCCCTCGGGAGCAAAAAAAACCGTTTCTTTGGAAAACTATCGGGAAAATAAATTAATCAAAAAAATTCAGGCAAAACAAAACCCCGTTATCACCTTCTTTGGGTTCCAAAAGCTGGTAACTCAGTTTTTTCACCAAGAAACCGGAATACAAAAAGAAAACGCTAAATCTTCTTAAAGTTTCAAATTTTTTAAGTATCATTCGTGACGAACCAACTCCAGCAGATATCCGATTTGTTCAACTTTATCCCTTTAAAACTCAAATAAACAAAATCAAAACAAAAACACCACTGTTTTATTACGTCAGTAGCAAAAACTCCAAATTCTTTAACCACCGGGTGCTTTTGTATTAGACCATTAGGCTACGGGGCCGGTTTAAAGGCTTACGGAGGTTAAGAAAATACCCGGGCCGGCTTTTTTTCCCTCAAGAATGTTTAAAAGGTAAAAAAAAATGAAAAGCATCAAAAACATTAAGTATTTTAAAAATTTTAAATGCATCTTTGCCCCTGACAAGGATTATGCAGAATTTTTTTAAAACAATTCGAAAAATTTTAAACAGCCATGCACTACTTGATTTAAAAAAATATTCAGGTTTCGTGAGTGATGAATAAGGAGTTTTAAATTTTATCGTTAAACTTTTAAAAAACATTAAAAGACGCTCGTTCTGTCAAGGGGTACATTCGTAAGGTAAAAAAACCTGTAAATTTAAAGCAAATTAGACGTGTTTAAAAATTGATTTATTGATTTTTTTAAATGTTTCATTGTAAACAAATTA
>NW_026460637.1:0-2820 GCF_021730395.1 Mercenaria mercenaria | reverse complement strand
CCCCCACACAGCACCAGGTTTAATTTGGGGCTTCTCAAATTTACACTTTCTGTATAAATCAGAGACAAATGATATTAGGCAATGCTCCATCAACTCGCACATTAATTTTGGGATAAAACCCCGACCTCTAGATATATAGTTCCATGTGCTGCTAATTGGCTACCATGTCAGTTTAACTTAGTATTTTTTATTGCAGGCATGATGGCTGATTACTGACCAAAATCTGACTGGGAAACATGAGGATTTGTAGCGGAACGATAAACTGTTTGAATTGATAAGTAACATTATGAAGTTAGATCATGTTGATCGGATAAATGTGCTTACAATTTGCTTCTAGTACAAGTCTTTCGGCTTCAATTTTTGATGTCCATATGGTTTGAACAGATGACTGGTGGTGATTTCCGTTGCTCCTCTGTTCCATCATATATATTCCCTGTCCCAAGCACACTTCTGTAGAACTCGAGTATAGCAGACGTCTCACTTTGTGTTTTTTACAAGCCGCTATAACATTCTTTGTGCCTGAAAATAAGGACCGTTTTAACATCATATTTGAATCTTTATAATATTAACTGAAAGAGTCAAGGCGGGGATAACTTTATTTACTCTGTCCTGTGACTTTGGAACATGGTGGTGGTAAGAGTGAGGTTAGGTGCACCATAAACCAGTTTAAGCTCCCTAGTTGGTGGCCACTGACCGTTCCAGGGCGGTGCTCCACTGTTCCTTTATTTGTTTGTTTGGCCTTGTGTGTTTGCTTTGTGCGTGCGGGTGTGTGTGCACGTTTTTACATATCATTATCATATTACTAATTTGTTGAATGAAAATAGAAGTCTCAGATCAATTTCAACATCACAGAGCAGAAAATGTTAGTTCCTTTTCAAATGTTATCAGATTCATTGACTAGGATTTCGAGTACGAATGTCAGGTAATGTTGTCTTTACTGCTTCAGGCTAAGAAAAAAGCGTAGTTTAAACAATCCAATCGACTATATACTAGTTGACCATTTCGCAATTCACAAAAAGATATAAATTGCAAAAATACGTGTTATAATACTAATCTAACCGTGTGCCAAGATAAGGTTTGTAGGGTATTACGGCGCGACACATATACTGCTACTTTCCTAATTGTTATAATGACATAACTACTGCGTCTGAAATCCTTACCTTCAACATTTATTTTGTAGGTCCGATCAACATCCGGTATAAGAGAAATGTCAACTATTCCAGCCAAGTGCATAACACAGTCTACGCCCATACATGCTCTATGAACCAGGTCACTGTCCGTCACGCTCCCAACATACTGTTTGCACGGTATCCTTCGGCATAATCTGAAACAGTCCAACCCGGTTACCTTGTTAAGTATTACACAGTATGACAGTTGTCAGAGACACTGGCCAGGTATATGTTCTACGTGGTGACTGTATGTGTCTAAAGCCCGGTGCTTCATGTGGGGAAGTTGTCAGTCTCTTACAGAGAACATAAAAACAGGAGCAATGATTAGGTTATCTGGCCACCGGTTGTATCGTTGACCTTTTCAGAAAAAAACACATGCCGAGCGTGAAGATTAATAGAACAATAAATATACTTAACCGAAATATGTGGCTATATAAATTATATTGTTTATCACATAAAGATATTTTGACAAATGCATTGTTTATCGAGCTCCCCGAAAAAATCTTCAGGGCAGCTTCTTCCGTGCGACGTTGATGTTCAAATAACATTTATCCGGACTAATTCTCGTGCACTTATGGTTGAATTTGAATGAAACTTCATGGAATGATCGGTATGAAGCTTTGCTGTGCATATATTACGCGTTTAACAGCAGAAAATGTTTTCACTGGTTTTAGACCTTTGATTTTTACAAAAAAAGTCTACATAAAGATTCTTATCTGGACTTACTTCTCAGGTTTTAACGAAACTAAACTTAAAAGCCGATCAAGAGTAAGAAAGGGCTGATTGATTTTTGTACATTAAAGCTATTTCAAAGAGTATGTCCCCGACAGCAGACAAAGAGAGGAAAACTCTTTTGTCGCATGTCTGAATATTTTCATCCGAAATTAAGATGAAAATAGTGTTTAGAAAAGGAGTTGCAGGAAAGAATTTAAATCGAGAGTTCCTGAGATCGATACCCGGCGGATCCGTATCTTCTTCGTGACGATTTGACCAAAAATTGTCGCTCTTAGCCTAAGCTAACGGGAACAGCCGTTAAGATAAGGGGATTTACTTCGAGTATTAAAAAGAAAAACAAAACAAAACAAACAAAAAAGAAAACAAGAACTGATATTTTTTTTAAAATAGATACGATAATAAAGCACACACACATAAAAATCAATTTAGTATGTCAAAAAAAGGGTAACCATAATGTGTATTTTTATCTGAAGTTACCATAAGCGTTGACAAGGAAAAGGGTAGATAATAATCTAATCTGACCTTGTTTTTTCTATCTGTCTGTCTGCCTGATGTCACTATCTTTCAATTTTTAGATATAATTTTAAAAATTTTTGGATATCTTATAAACAAGGACTAAAACATCGACAAACATGCATACTCTATTTGATATAATTATATAGTAGACATCAAACTACACAATAGTTTTGTCTTTTTTCTCTTTAAAATATTTAACAGCATGGGTAGGATAAATATAAAATTATTGCAGGACTATGATATTACATCTGAATTCGCCTACATTTTAAACAATGTAGATTTCTATAAAATATTTGAGACGTAAATCAGTCGAAGGACTGAATCTTTAACGAGTCTTGCCATTTTTCCTCTTGATTAAAAAGGCATATATGTTACAGTTCGAACTTATGACTCAACGATC
>NW_026460636.1:0-9213 GCF_021730395.1 Mercenaria mercenaria | reverse complement strand
TCACTACTTTTCCAGTTAACCGTTGTAGAAAATGTCCTTTAAAAAGCGTCTTTACTGACAAATTACGGGCACCAGTTTCCCCAAAAAAAAAACTACAAGAGAAACATTAAATTTGTGAAAATATGTTCAAAAAATAATGAAAGTGTAAAGCAATATTGTTAACACACTTACAGTTTTTAAAATTATTTGATTGTTTTCGAACCCAAATAACATGCGTGGAAGCGACACTTTACCACTTCATGGGTTAACTAACTACTAGTTTTTTTTTTAGAAAACAGGTACAAAATATTACGTTAACTAACGAAAACGCGGAAAAATAATGGCTAAGATCAATGGCAGTAAATCTTACGCACAATAGCTAACTTAGTTTGACCCGAATATTTGCCACTCCCCGCTTAAAAGGTTTCTATTTCAGCCAATCGGTTCAAAAACAAAAAGTAAGTCACACCTCTAGGCATGTCATAACAGGTGAAATTTAAACCCCCGTTATGTTCGGCAGAAGTCAACGGAATTAAGTCTGTGTTTTGTTATTGTCGACTCACAAGTTATTTTTTTAAAAATGGTTCGAATCAATTATTTATGGATAATCGTAAATGAAATGAAATGTTATTTAACTTGTCAACTATCATTCAAAAGTACACAACATATTAAATCATCTGACTTTGTAAAGACATACAGACAATAACATTTATACTATCTTTCTTTGACTGCATCCTACATTTTAAATAAAATATATATAAAGAGTACAAAATCCTAACAATATTTGATACTTTTAAATTTTGAATACCTGTTTTTATTTAACTTTTTGGTGTGCCTCCCTGAATATTTTTAAATGTTCTTATAGGTGAATTAGGCCCTTGGCCGGGTGTTTTTCAATTTATATTGCTTTATAGTATAACAATACATACACATGCACTTTTAAAAGATTATCTTATTTTTAATTTAAATTTTTTTTTTACGAAATTTATGGTATTTGTGGGAAAGCATTTTGCCCCAAAATAAGAAAAAAATTTTCCTTAATAGGTTAAATAAAATTTACCCAAAGGATGTTTTGGTAAATTTTGTAAAAAAATACAAACCTGTACTAAGAAAACAAGGGGTTTTCCAACCCAAAAAAAAGTCAAAAAAGATTTGTCAAGAAAATTATTCTTCAAAATATTGATTTTAAGAGAGCTAAAGAGTTAAGAAATAAAGAAAAAAAATAAAATAAGAAGTAAAAACAATGTATCCCGTCGGTTTTGGGTTTGGAAAAACTTACATCATTATGTTTTTTTCACTTTTACAGTAAATTTCACGTATTTGGGATTAAACTTTAACTCAAAAAAATATAACGTCAAATAATCATAAATAAACTCAGTAAGGCGAAGAAGTATTTAAATACCTACAAAAAACAAGAGGATGCCTCCCTCGTTTTTAAAAAGGCAATGAATTATTAAAATTTTATAGATGCTCTAAACCAGGATTTCATTGTTTTCAAATGTACTAATTATGACTTCATGGGGTGGTTAATAAGCTCTCTTTAAAGATGAAAAGATACCTGACTTTGAATTTATAAAGTATCAGTATACTACACACAAGAGATTGTAATCTTAGTTTACTTTCATTTTAATAATGAGTTGCACCGCCTGCTTTGGCTATGTCCATACAAAAAACGGCTGGAGACAATGCTTCGATCCTATCACTTCATGTATTTTTTCTTATTATTTAAAATCATGATATTATTATTTTGTCTATCTCTGATACAAAAATTCAGATTTCCGTAGAATGTGTACATGTAATCATTGTGACCCAAAAATTAAACTTATTCACTTGATGAAGACAGCCCTATTGAAAGCGAATCACTTGCAAGTTTTTAATGAGTTCATAATAGTCAATTCTATTCACAATATCTTTTACACTCTGGCAATCTAACTATTAATACAGTACACAGAAATGGCAACTAGAGATAATCTCGCGTTTACATCGCATGCCAAGCGCCTAAGGTCAAAAATACCCCGCCGCGATCACAGCGTTACTGTTACTTGTGTCACTTTTAAGCGGGATAATTAGTGGGAGAGGACTAAGGGATTTATGCAGGTTTGTTTCCAAATATACACGATTTCTGAACAAGCACTTAAATTTTGATGTTATATAGAGAATATGAAAAACTATTACACTAAAACTTAATTTCTTACACTTTACAAAGACAAGAAGGGGAATGTGTGCGCCTATAAGTTAATGCTGGGATTATGTCACAGTCAAAATCTTTAGAAATCATACAAGATATTTTCGAAAACGGGAGATAAGTGTGTATATTTTGCTATTCTTTTTAAAAAACAAAAAAAAAAACTGTATAATTATTTATGTGCGTCACTTTTTTACTTTTCGTTGTCTTTCTATCTAAAATTTTGTCTTTAACAAAGTTTCGGACGGACTGTTCTTGAATATTGTCGCGCATAAAAAGCGAGTTATGATCGTTAAGTTAGTCAATTTTTTTTTTCTGTTTCTAGGATTGCTTAACATAAAATAATTATAACACTCTTCCAAATACATAATCAACCACAGCTATAATGTTTTTGTGCATTTTACTAGCGACTAATTTACTAATCTCTGTACGAAATATAAAGACACAACCAGAAGTAAAATGTGCAAACTACTTCTACTGCAGTGAAGTACAAAACGCTTTCTGATATGTTAGTAGTCAACACCTAATATGCACTCTGCTCTATAACCTCGGGTAATATTTTTTTACACTTAGCCTCAATTGCCATTTCAATCAGGTAGTGGGCCAGGGTCCTGGTAACCCGAACCTCATAGACCCTGAGTCAAGGATGTTCCCGTTACTTGTCCTCCAGACAACCCGTGCATGGCAGGCTAGGGGTCTGGAAATCCTTATAGATACCTGCGACTTTTCTGTATTACAAAGAGAATAAAATCAATGATAATTAAAAGTAAATATCAAATTACATTCTATTTTATTTATAGTTAGGCCAGAAGTTAATATTATATGTAGTAGGACCTATGGTGGCATAAACAACGCCCGGACCGAGAAAGCATGCAACTAGAACGACGCCACCATAAGGAAAATCCAGTAGCGATGGTGATCCTGAAACATACAGATGTCTACACCCAATGGGAAAAACAAACAACAGGTAAAACAGTAAATTTAAGTAAGAATTTTTTACGCCGGTAATTTAGGCGACCGGTACACAATGATTCGCGTGTAAAACATTTAGTAATACATAGAATATCTTGAAAGTTTCAGTCATCGTTAAGAACCATAACGCTAGATTGCTAGATCATTTGTTAGTAAAATAATAGCTTAAAATAAGTAAAATCACAGAGAAAAACGGTCGAATTTTGATATAATCCAATCAACATTTCATACAGCGCGATCGTAAATGCTTTTTTATACAATAGGTAAAGTAAATAATACGGCTATAATCATTAAATACAGACTTTATGCTATAAAGTGCAAAAACAGATGTGAAAAACATTAAGAAATAACAAATTGACAGCATTTTAAAAACATATAGTAAATCACGTGTAGCGGTATAGTTAGACAATTCAAAGTTTACGAGACTATAGAATAAGCATTATTTATCGCATTTATCGATATGACACGTTTATCAGTAGGCGTGGCGTGAATCTATAAATCACCTGTGTACTGTCAACATCGTACGGATATAACTGTTATGTTTTATATGTGTTTTTAAAGTTTTTAAAGTTTTGAAAGATTTCTGTAATAAAATAAAGAGTAGAGTGTAGATGTAGTTCATTGACTGTGGCATTTTCCTTAGAGCGTATCAGAGTGAAAAGTAATTTAATATCGCGGCTCTTACCCTGGATACTAAATTTAAATTAAGTCTTCAAATTTATTTAATATTTGGCAATTTAGACATAATTAAAGGATGGTGGTGGGGGGGGGGGTGTATAACATTTCACACATTACAATAACATAAATACTACAGGCCAAAAAACCAGACATGGTTCTAAAATTAACACCGGGCTTTGAATTCAGGCCCCCCATTTAATTATATAATACGAATCTAATTCTTTGGGAATCAAATCCAGCGCCGACCTGTAATCTGGCAAAACGGATCAAATTCATATTTCGCTGGGCCTACGATTGATTAGTTTGACTGAAACAGTCATAACTACCAGAGCAGCGTAAACAAATAAATATGAATAAAACAAAACAAAGTATTACAAAGAGCAAGACTTGTTTACAGGAGATGATTTTAAAAAAAAAAAATGTTTTCATACTTTCCCTCGATTATTTGAATGGTTCAGTCACAGGAAACAGATGTATTGTATAATTTCCTTTAACCCCGGGAAAAGTACGATAGCATATTAAAGATGAATATATCACGGGGGGTATTCGATCTACTCTTACCACCGAAACAAAAATGGCGGCTGAAACTGAAAATGTGGAGTTTTTCTTACTTTTTATCTTTTTAAAAGGATTTCTAGACCATACACATGGCTATCAACCTGCTCCACTGTTTTTTCTATGCAACCGGTACCTTTCCACTTTGGAAACAGTGCTGTAATTTGTCTGGAATGCAGGTCATGGGATTTTAATCGAGGCAAATCCTCCGTTAAACACGGATAAGGAATAGTGCGATTAGCAAAAATGGCGCTTTTTTCCTAATTATTCAAAAGCTGTGAGCTTTTTTCTGATTAGATAGTAAAATTTCAATATAATATTTCCTTCGTGGTTAGTCTGGGCCGATTAAAAGTCGAAATTTTAAATTACACAGTTTTGTCTGATGGTAAGGAACAGTGTACGAAAATAAGAGGATAAGGTGCGCTCACTCTTCAAGTGACCTTTTTCCTTCGCTCATCAGAGACAATCACGTAAAATTTCTGATAAAAAATAATATTTGGTGATCATTTATAACCATCCTTTGGTTCAATGTAGTAAGATTTAAAAGGAATCCCCACCGCCTGTCTATCAGACACGTGATGTAACTGAAAGCCAAAAGTATAGCAAGTATTTAATAATAGTATCACTTGCCAACCTTTAAACTATCTTTAAATTTCTTTTTGGAATAGGAGGGTTAACACCTATGTGCTTTTTACATTTGTGTTTTGACAATAGTGGTGCCTATGCTTTCAAAAGTTTTTGTAGTTCCCCGCCTATGTGTTTAAAGCAACATTGTTAATTTTTAAGGGATGAAAGTAGTATCATAAAATAACGTTATCACACATCCTATTCCATAAGTTTTATAAATAAACGATCTAAATCATAATATTATGGATTTGAAAACATTACTGCTAACATCTTTTTATAAAAGGACTACACCTTATTTTCCAGAAGCATTTCTCCTAATGTATATAATATTCAAACATTTTAAAAGCTTTTTTTGGGGGAGTAATACTCCCAAAAGTCACTAATTAGGCGCAAAATAGGTCGTAAAAATTTCGGGAAAAAACTTTGAGGTATACAAGTAAGGTGCTTTCATTTTCAAAATAAAACATACATAGATTAAAACACAAAAACAAAAACAACAATGAAAATTTTCTCTAAGAAAGTATGATACATTTCAAAAACATCACCACTTTTTTCCTGAGGGTTTTCCAAGATACATACGTGAACTACACCAGTGTTTAAAAAGAACAAACTGTTTTCAGGAACAGTAACGCGGTAAACTGTCGGTATGTTTAGTAAGAACACTGAAAATATCCAGCATTTAACTACCTACTGATTAAACAAACTGAATTTATTTTTCCCGGCTTCGAATATCAAACTAACAAGATGAATTGAAATCAAATTTATATTTAAACTACAGAGTGAACTTAACCAGTTTTTTTCTCCTTTTTTTCTATGTAATTTAAACGTAATACAAACAATACTTTTGTCTGACGGAAAAGTCCTGGAATATTTACAGTCATTCTAACAGCTTTGACCAACATTCTATCATATTTTCATCATACATAACACACAATCGATGATTATGCTCAAGGTAACGTATGTACTAGTTAAGTAAATTATGCATGTACAATGATTTACCGATACCACTTTTCGTTAATTTAATTAAAATCTTTTTATATGCCTTCCTTTGAATATGTTTCAATAAACATTAAATTTTGTATTTACTGTTAATGGGCAATAGTGTAAACTCATATGAAATTCATCATCTATGATACTGCCCTGAATTTATGTACGTCCTAAATTTCTAGTATAAATTGGTCCATAACATAATAAAGAAAATGTTTTTAAGATGTTTAATCCTATCGAGGCAGTTGTGCATATCATGTGAGACTGCAGAAAAGAAGAATAAACAATATCGCGACAACAATAACTTTTTTTCAAAGCAAATACATACTACTGCACAAATTACACTGGCATGTAACCTCCTGCTGTACAAAATAGAATCCTGCGTTTATGTAATCTTCAAATTCTAACAAACGATATAAAATCCATCCTGTACGAATGAATTGAAGCATTAGGATTGATAAATGAATTACAGATCAAATGGAACTTGAATTACATTTCAAATCAACTTTGGAGAATAAATAATGGCAGACCCTTCAAATTAAACATAATGCGAAAATACTTTCTATCTATTCATATCCTGTATATTCCGAAATGATATTCAAATTAATTTTATTACTACATACGAATGCCACAAAAAAAAAAAGAAATGTTTTTTATTTGAAATTATACATACTTACTTTTTGGTTACGTATGTATCACTCGTACACACTGTATCTTACTTTTATAATTACATTAATATATATGAATGATTTCATTTGAAAATAATAAGCATATTCTTAGAATGTTTAAAAATTATTAGATATGATAATTTTTATTACGATGTGATATATTCTCCTATCATAGCTATAGCATACAATTGTCAAAAACTGAATTGTTTACAATGTGTACGTGAATAAAAAGGTTATCAAAACCTAAAAGTTCGCGGCCTAAAAAGCTTGTAAACATGAAACCCTGCGTCACTGTTGACGTATGCTGACGTAGGAGTTTGTGTTTAAAAATATTTCAGTAAACGTAATGGTATCGATCACTTTTGTAACATTTCCTTCTTTGATGCTCATAAAGAATATTCATAGAAGATATTTGTTGCCTAAAGTAATCAGCTATCAGAATGACATTGAACTTCGTCTTTAAGGAGCATTAAAAAATGATTTCAATGTGTTATTCTACAATACGGGTAACGGATGTATCAAATATCTTTATATACGCTTTTGGTAAAGTTTTCCCCTCTGATATGGTATAAAATGTAACCCGAAATTACAGCATGAAGAGGCAAGCATAATTTGTTATATCCTTTACGACAGACATGTGTGAATGTTTATTTCTACCCAGAAAACGGCAGAAATATATCCATATTCCTTGATAACAAATGTAATCATTATGGTTTAGACATCATTTTAAATGAGACTGAACCAAAGGAGTCCGGAAAAATTTAAACTATGTTTGATTATAAATATCATCCTATGTTACTTCATAAAAAAATATGTGATTCCGTTTTTTGTGACTACGATGAATTTAACTACAAGAACATTCATTAATACATAAAAATGAGCTGGCGAAAGTAACGATGTTATGTTTATGGTAGTTTGAAGCCTTCATAAATTACTAACAGAACAAAGGTAACAGTCAAAGATTCGTATAAAAATCAAACAAAGCTAAGTGCTATATGACATGGAGACGAATTACTCTTCTATTGATTTGTGAATAAGATAGTAAACAGTATCATACACAATGCGCATCACTAGTGACATTGGTTGAATAATTCCTTTTGCCATTTTTAAATGAAGACTGAATCCGAGTCCCCGAAATTATAAGCCATGTTAATGAAATGTTTACATTTTTCACTTTTTTCATGGCAGGTTGATAACGAGACATCCTACTTGAAGTCTTTCAAGTGAGATTGGATTACTGTATATTTGCGTACAGATATAGAGCATTGTCCTGTTCCAGAATGCCTGGTTTTATATATTTCAACAAAAGCTACGACAACCAAATACCTATGCTGAAATATCATTCATTTTTACACCATGAAATGCACAGCAACTGAAAATTGCTACTAAGTAATATACTACAAACGAATTACAGTAAATGATCAGACGTTTCACTTTTAAATATGCAAATGAGAATTGTGAAATATACAAAGCAACGGTTCTTGGCCGTCATGAATAATCATAAAATCCTACAAGAGACCTAACCGATGTGTAAAGTCCTCCAGAATAAATCGTTGTTGTTTATATTTCGTGAAAAGCTTCTGAAGTGGAAATTAAATTTTTTCTAGTAATATCTTCTGCAAGAGGATATAGGTTGCTTGAATATTAAACCAATGGAAAAATCGTACATTTGCAACCCTACCTATTTTAGCATTTGAATGGCCAAATATAAGTTTTCCTATAAATGTTTGATTGCCAAATATCTTGTCAAAATTGATATAAGACACCATATAGAACAGAGAACACAACAGTTTTGGTTTAATCGACAATGCACTGAAAAAGGCAAGTGTGGCTTACCTACTGACATATCTTTCTGGTAATATGTTCATTCGGGATTATGTTTCTGTTTCTATCTCCTCAACGCGACCCCTTCAATTATTACATGGAGAGAAATTTCAACCGGTTTCTCAGAAACAATGAAAGAAAACTTAAAATCCATTTGAAAATATATTGCACTGACCTATCCTCTAATTTTCGCACACTGTTCCTTACCAACGGACAAAAATTATGTTTTTGTTGAAAATATGAACTGTGATCCTGCACAAAACGAAGCAGTATTAGATAAGTATGTGGAAATATGTCCTCCAATCAGAAAAAATAGCTTACAACCTGCGATAAATTAGGTAAAAAAGACCATTTTTTTGCAAGTCGCACTATTCCTTATCCCGTGTTTAACGAGGATTTTTCTTGCGATTCGAATCTCATGACCGCATTCCGGTGGGGGTTCCAGACAAATTACAGCACTGTTTTTCAAGTGAAAGGTACCGTTGATAGATAAAACAGTGGAGCAGGTTGATAGACATGAGTGCTTTAGTCTAGATATCCTTGAAACAAGAACAAAGTAAGAAAACTCACATTTTTCATTTTGGCCGCCAATTTGTTTCAGTGGTAAGGAGTAGAACGGAATACCCCCCTTGGTATAAGCATCTCTCGCTATCATATTAATACCGGAGACGCTCAGCTGTCCTGTACGATTACCCGGCGCCTAGCCACTTCCAGTCAGTAAGCAAATAATGTTACATG
>NW_026460635.1:0-8339 GCF_021730395.1 Mercenaria mercenaria | reverse complement strand
CATCGTGTGCGTGGTAGCTGTAAATGCATTCTTCGTACAAGCCAAGTTTCCTGAACAATTTTCCAGTAGATTACAGTTGAATATCCAGGAGATTTGATAAAAATCTAGGAAATTTTATCGGCCAGCCTTTTTGGGGAATACAAAATTGTTTGTTTGAATATGAAAGGCAGTGGCTACAATTATGGTACCGTAATCCTAGCCTCCGGTTCTAGGATTACGGAAGTTCTGTATTCCTAGACAACCCTATGAGGATAGGCTAGGATTACGGAACAGGGCCCTCGATCGGCCGTTTTTGCCGCCGAATATCGGCTGCTTCCCCCGCCAAAATAGTATCTTTTTTCCCCGTCCAGAGAAAAAAATTCCCCCTTACTGGGCATTCGGTTGACCCGAGGTCCCGGGTTTTTGATCCGCGAAAATCGAGAAAAACTGGTATTTGACCCTCACAAAATATGCTCCGTGCGTCGGGTTGACTCGCGGAAATTTTGTTTGATGCGTCTCGAGTAGGGCTGTCATTGATTGGGTCTTTGGCATATCGACGATACCGATATATCGGAAGACAAATATCGACGATATATCGATTATTAAGTTAGATTAACAACATGTTTGTTCATGGGCATGCTATACACCTTCTTGTTAATGTTATGTTTAGTTTTATTGCCTACTTTTTATATTACTGTTTGATTGTGTTGTATTTGTATCTATGAAATAAATAAAATAAATGAAAATTAATGAAATCTTTTATAGATCTTCATTGTGCCTTCACTCCTCTTTTGCATTTATCCTATTTTACAACCTAGTGAACTATAATACCAGGCACTGGAGTCGGGTTTCAAACAGCTAAAATTATGCATTTCTCTTCCACAGATATCTATTTATTTATTTATTAAATTAATTAATTTATTTATTTACAATGTTTTTATTTATTTTTAGCCTGTTTCATACCCTGTCTAATGTTTACCTTGCACTTACATTCGGTACTGGCACCGCGTGTTTTTTTGGGGGGTCTTTTTTGGTTTTCTTTCTTAACTTCTGCACAAGTTTTCGATGGGCCTCAAATTTGTAGTGTTTGACTGTTTGTTTGTTGTACTGAAAGACATGTTTAAGCAACATCCTGTGTTTCTACGAACCCAAACAAAGCTTTTCTTTCCGTCTTTTGACTCTTTTTCCACTATTTAAGCCGGCGACGGCTTCCTCTTAGGCCATCTTTGATTGTTATTGTTACGGAGTATATACACTATGTTTTTATATGCACAAACAACGAAGATACCTTTGAAGACAGGACAACGTAACTTTTGGCAAATAGATTCTAAAGTTGAGCCCTTTTTACTTCTACCCATATAGGTAGTGCCGGCTAGTGGGAAAAGACTGCTACGGTACAAGTTTAGACATGACCTTTTTTGACAACTTCCGTTACTTATGGCACATTTTTGCTGGCAGAAAAAGTTGTTTTAGAGGGTCTGAGTGTTTATCTAGACAGTTGTTTTTTCTCTCTGTAAAATATCGATTTTTGAAAATGGGAATCGATAATCGATCGACCAAAAAATATCGTTGATACATCGATATCGTTTCTATCGATGACAGCCCTAGTCTCGAGTTCGAAAGTTCTGCCCCTTGTCAATCAAAATCACAGTCAATTTCAATATTGTTCGCCGTCATACGCGGATTTATGGCAGTAGGCGGAGCGTCATATGTTAATTAGCTGCTAACAGATGTCAATCACGCCACACGCCGATTGACACGTGGTCATCTCACGGTTTATATTTAGTACAATAATCCCTGTCATTATCAAAGGTGTTTACTGATCAATGTGTAAAAAATAATTGATAAACAATGCAGCTGTAGATTATCGTCTTTGCACAAATTGGATAATTGA
This sequence comes from Mercenaria mercenaria, assembly GCF_021730395.1. Lineage (NCBI taxonomy): Eukaryota > Metazoa > Mollusca > Bivalvia > Venerida > Veneridae > Mercenaria > Mercenaria mercenaria. The sequence goes on along the minus strand of NW_026460635.1, from coordinate 6,466 downwards.
AATCATTATAATGTTTGCTTGAACGATTACGTGAGCCGGTGAACCGTTACGGTCTAAAGAAAATTTATTATCATTGCCGAGGCTTTGTTTGGCCCAAATAAATTAAATGCTTTAATAAGCAGAAATTGTAAGTATTGAATAGGTATGGTAAAAAAAAGAAATTTAAAACAGGTATTTCATCAAGAATTTTAAATGTTTACTTTCATTTTCCATATTTGTCACCCGTTTTCGCGACCGTGATTTTCGGACATTTTCATCATTTCTTACAAGATTTTTTAGTACAATCTAAATAAAAAGCCATTTGAAAGACTGCTTTTAAGAAAAATATGATCACTTTTGCAAAAGCAGCCCTTATTTTGAAGCATTTTTTATAATAAAACGCAAAGGCACCAAACCCCACCCACTTTTAGACAACTAAAATATAAATTAATTAAAAAAATGTGTAATGATAAATGTACTTGTTTTAGATAAAGTTTGTCGAAGTTTCATTAATAACAGTATAGCTTGTCCCCTGAAAAGCTGACCTTGACATGATTTAATTGCAGTTACCAGTAGTATGTTGACAAAGAGAAACAACTTTAGTGTAATGAGAGTTATACATGTTATAGTTCTTACATAATATGAAATTAGGCGCTGACTATCTGACAGGAAAACCTAGTGATAGTGATACGGATTCTTTCTTTTTTTTCTGCATTAAATTGTTTTGTTTTTTTTCTGATATTTTCTGTTTGGCTTTCAGTTTTGACAGTAAGCCTGGTGGTTTTGCTATTTTTATAAAAATAAGAAGGGGAAATGTTTTATTAAATGTTTTGTTTAAATGAACATAGATCTAATCATTTCTTCACATGTATCAAGACTAGACAGACAATGGAAAATAGTGTTCATCATGTTCATGAGTTAAAGACAATAGTGATATTTGGGTGCACAGAATCTAGTCTCAAAATGCACCATTAGTTGTACTGATGATAAAATAGAGAAAATGTCGCTCAACACGACAAAAGCGAAACTGTTGCATAAACCCGGACAGATAACGAGGGATTTTTGACCTGTCACTTTTTTATTTCTGCAAATTGTTATATTTATTGGTATCAAAATAATGCTTTTGCTGAAAACTTTACATAATTCAAATTTATATTTAGTAAGCAAATTTTAACTCACACAAAGTGAGCGCCGGAAAGGGGTATGTAAAATGGGGTCTGTACGAACATTGATAAATTCTAACACTTTGTCATTTACAAAATTTTCCTCAAAGTATTATATATGGTGCAACAGTCATTCAAAAGTGAACCAATATCAGGCTTTTATGTGTTGTCAGTGAGCATGCGTAAAACACACTCTTCCTCAGTAGTTTTGGATAAATATTTTATTATATACAGATAAATGCAAGTCATTTATTTATACATAATATTACCAATTTTGTTTCTGTTTACAACGATCATGCCTTTGCTATCAATTTGTTTCTCTAATACAAATTTCTGAATCCGGGAATGCACATATTCTTTTCAGTTCATTTGTTACAAAATAGTTTCTAAAAACGACAAAACAATCCAAAAAATAAAACACAACAACTTACACATTAGGCCTGCGTAACATCACATTCAATATCAGCTTGTTCTGATATTCTTTTGTAGTATAGATACCGGAACTTACATAATCCTGCTATCCTAAACTCTGACTATTTTAATTCTTTTAAATGTCATTATTGTCAAATGACACTCTTTTAGGACAAATTGCGTTCCACTAATACAGCTGTGGTAAAACTCGTGTATGTGAGAATGACAAACAACCATTTACTTGTGAAATTCTTATTTCAAATTCATTGTAAAAAGTTCTTGACCAGAATTTTATATATAACACAAACACTCTTGGTCGAAATTCAATTTAATTTACCTAACTGCTAACAGTCTGAGACCTTTTTTTTGAATATGATTAAGGTTAATTTCTTTGCTTGATAGGGATCGTAGTGAGCCTCTCAAGTTTATAGCCAATATTTTTTTCCAAGTGTAAAACTCTAGTCAATGAATTGACTTTTAGAAAGTAGTTGCAATGTATGTGAAAGATTGTGGAAGGGAGGGGAGATAAGCAATATCGATATATGCTTTTCCATGCCTTCGAATATTTTGTTCAAAATTTACAGACAGAACATTGGTTAACTATACTTATTTTTGATGTGTGTTCCGGTAATTGAAAAAGGTTCGATAAATATCAAGAAAAAAAGTTTAATTGGGCCTAAGCTAAAAAAAAAAAAATCAAGCACCTTACGAGATTTGAACTCGGACCTCGCGCATGGAAAATATGTGCGCTAACCACTGAACCACAGTGACTTGTGACATACATGTGTGATGAAATTATGTATATAAATAAATTTTGTTAGAAAAGCGTGTCTATATTCATTTTACATTGACTTTTTTGAAAGTATTGGCTTTTCTACATTCAAAGGAATAAGTAAACAATGGTTTTGTTATTCAAACAGTGCAGTAATGTAGCTTACATCATAATTCTTTATTGGAAACAAAAAGCGGGCCGCTTGAATCATCCATAAACTCGTTTCATGAAGAAACCCGAATAACACCGATTTCTATTGATACCGCGAATTTTCAACTCGATAGAATAATTTGTTTTAATAATGCGGCGCCGGATCGTTCATAAGAAATTTTATTTTATCAAATGTCGTCCTGAAAATTATTTATTGCGCAAGCACGGCAGCAGGTCCGGTAGAATTATGGGAGAACAACAACAACAAAACCGGTGAAGGTATAGAACATATTCCCAAGTTGAACGGTATATAGGTTTACTTTGACATATATACACGTACACATTATCTATAGACGGAAAAACCTTCGGTTTTCCCGTATTATGTTATTCTTTGAAGGCAATGAAAATTCCCCCTTTTGGCTAAAACGACGCGAAAATTCCCCCGCCTGAGGGCTGCGGACCCCTTCCCCCAAAGTAGAGTGAGGGCCCTGAGGGAAGTATTTAAGAGGCATCAAATATATCTTAGGTTATGCATAACTGATGCTGAAAACTTCTTATTTCACTTAATTACAATAGCGATTTTTCATGCCTGCCTTATTTTTTCATGTTATCTATCCGCCATTTTGGGTTAGTATAATCTTAAAGGCTATATTAATGGCAGCGCGCGGAAATATTATAGAAATATGAGTGTCAAAGTTAGGTTTAAAAAATATTCTATACTTGATTTTTTTATTTATAACCATATTGTATTTTATTAAAGACCATTTGTGTTGATTTGATGAAAAAAAATGCAGGTATATACGAAACATAGATAATTCTATATTTCCTCGCGCAGCCATTAAGATTATTCTGTGAGGAAGCTATCCAGCTGGCTTACGGAAGGTCGGTGGTTCTACCCAGGTGCCCGCTCAGGCCTTTTTTTATGCTAATTTTAGGGCCGAAATTCGGCCCCATTCCCCAATCTAAAAAGTATACTTTTTTCCCCACCTTGTCCAAAAATTCCCCATGCAAAAAAAAAATGAAATTAGTTTTGATTTTCAGTCCTGATTTTAACAACTTCTCAGCAAATATATTCCTCCAAACAATGATTTCGCGACGTAAATTTCCCCTCCAAAAGGGACCTGGTACCCTTCTCCAAATTTACAAAAAAAGGGCTGCCGCTCGTGATGAAATAATGCACGGAGGGGCACCTGGGGTCTTCCTCCACCATTAAAGCTGGAAAGTCGCCAAATGACCTATCATGTGTCGGTGCGACATTAAATCCAAAAAACAAAAATAAAAATTAAGATTATTCTAACCCAAAACAGCGGATAGATAGCACGAAATAATAGTGAAATAAGTAAGTTTACAATGTTATTTGTGCATAACCTAACATATATTTGATGCCTCTTAAATACTTCCATAATCCTAGCCTATCCTCATAGGGTTGTCTAGGAATACGGAACTTCCATAATCCTAGAACCAGAGGCTAGGATTACGGTACCGTAATCGTAGCCACTGCCAATATGAAATCATAAAATAAATCATTTTTCCTTTCTGTGTTATTTAACTGATTTTGGCAGTGGCTTCAGTTCATCAAAATAATCCGATGTTCAGATTGTTACATATTTGTGACGAGCAATCTAAATGTCAAAACTTCGGACGACCAAAATAATGGAGGATAAATCACACTCAGTACACAGTCATGTAAAGTTATTGGTTTTATCGGATTTATAGTCAGCTAGTCCCCAAGTCAACTCATCCGTTTTGGTTATTTCATCCTTTTCGGCGGTTTCAAATTGGTAATTTCGTCCCCCTTTCTTGGCCCCCCCTTTTTAGCTCACCTGTTATGTCACGTAGTGACAAGGTGTTCTCGAGCTTTTTTGTGATCACCTTTTGTCCGTCCCTCATCTGTCCACAATTTCTTGTGAACACGATAGTGACCACATTTTGCAATGAATTTTAATCAAACTTGCACACAGCTTGTATTGGCATAATATCTCGGTTCCTTTCGAAAACTGGTCAAATCCCATCATGTGTTCCAGGTTTCCGGCCCCTATAAGGGCTAAAATTTGCTATTTTTGGCTTGTGAACACGATAGAGACCACATTTTGCAATCAGCTTTATTTCTGTTTTGTATTAGCATAATATCTCGGTTCCTTTCGAAAATTGGCCAGATCCCATCATGGGTTCTAGAGTAATGTCCCCTTAAAGGGCTAAAATTTGCTATTTTGGCTTTTGCAGCCATATAGAGACTTTATTTATGGTTTGATTTGATACAAACTTGCAAAATATCTTCAACAACAATAAATCTTGAATTCCATGATGAATCTGTCAGATCCAATCATAGGTTCCGGAGTAATGGCCCCTGATTGACCCCTGAAAGAACCAAAATTTGTTAATTTTTACCTTGTGAACATGATAGAAGTGACATTTAATATTTGATTTTAACCACACTTACACACAGCTTTGCCGATCTTTAAACACCAATGTTAAAATTTACTTTCAGTGACCATCAATGTGACCTACTGACCTACTTTCTTGTTTTTTAAGATACAACCTTGAAAATTTGATGACATGTACAGTTTTGCATGCGGATCTTTAAACTGACTTTCAGTGACCATCAATGTGACCTACAGACCTACTTTCTTGTTTTTAAGCTACAGCAAAAAGATTTGGACCACCTGTAATATTTTTTTTACAGATTTCAAAAGTAATCTTGCATAATCTTTACCTTGACCCACTCTCCTATTTTGTTTTTGTTTTTAGAGCTTAAGCAAAGAAATTTGTCCAAGCAAGCAACTCTACTCAGGTGAGCGATATAGGACCATCATCGCCCTCTTGTTTAAACGTATTTTGGAAAAAATTTCAAAATATGATATATTAAGGCGCATATTTGTCAAATAAGTATATTTAATGCTAAAAAAAGTAAGTTTTTTTGCTTTAGAAATGATCGCTTTAACAAAAAATTTCGTCAATCCAATCAACTATTAACACATTTCATTCAGTCAATCAACAACTTCTCATGCAATTAATCACTATTAACACCTTCCAATCAGCCCAACCAATAACTTTAAATGTGATTAATAACCTTTAACACCTCCCCTTTTATGCAAGTTTAAGTTTGATTTGAATTAATGTCCAGTTTGTGACTTAATCAGTATTTAAACCTACAGCATGTAAAGCGTCGGTAGCGATGAAAATTTCATTGGAAATTTCCTCCACTATTTTGGTCTTTTTACTTTTGGTGTTTTTGAAGTTCAAAAGTAGTTTATTTTCCAGTTTCATTTATGATTTTACATCATTGGCATATGTCAATGGAATAGTGTTGCACTGGGTCTTATCATTTGAAATTTCTAACAAATTCATGATGATACCAGGTACATCTCTTTACAGATGAATCATTATATATTATACTGGTATATCCATAATACTGCACATCCAGACAAGAATGTCTACATGGTCTATGTACTGGTACACTTTATCAATGTGCAGTAGCTCCCTGAAAAATAATTCAACCATAAAACTTCAAAAAAATTCACAGCAATACTTGGCATTGATCATTCATGATTTATAAGTGACATTCAGGTACCATCAATAGTTTGGCATAACATTTTATATCAATCTGACTAGGTTGCTGTCGCTCTCACTCATGTTACGACAATGATCAATTCAATGAGAAGTGGCAGTTCCAGTGTACTTATACCAAAAGGAGGAAGAAGTCAGAGGGCGGTGTCTAGGCAGCATAGGTCAGAAGTCACTGAGGGGTCAAACAGAGAAGTGGACACAAAAACTGTCCAGGAAACCAAGGTTAGTTATTGCATGGCACATGTTATTTCCTTACTTCAGGCGACAACAATTCAAGGTAGAGAACATTAAATAAAACCCTGTATTTAATGTTTAAATTTGTTTTAATGAACAAATAAATTTCTAGCACTGGTAAAGTTTGTTAGATTGTTTGGTTTTAAATTTCACATTCAGAGGTTGAAGAAGATAAAGTGGCTCAATTTTG
>NW_026460634.1:0-6058 GCF_021730395.1 Mercenaria mercenaria | reverse complement strand
GGAATTTCTGTGTTTAAATATATACGCAGAAAAACCTCATCCAGAGCTATTTCACTGCCAGTGATAGTTAAAAACCAAAGTGAACCTATTGTTAAATACACACAGAATGGAATTCTCTCAGTATCTTTGTCTGATAGCAGTGTGCATGCGCGAAATCTACATTACACTTTTACTACTCTACGAAAAATACCCAATTTTTTCAAAATCTGTGCATACTGAAAGTTGCATTTACCCAATTGAAAATCTGAATACCCAATCCCTCAGAAAAGAATGCGTATTTACCCAATTAGTTGAAAAACTTATCTGCAGCTCTGTAACTAACACAATTTTTTATGATTATAATCTTAATTAAGTACTCAATAATCAGACAAGAAGTTTTTTCTTTATATTGCTCTCCATTGACTCTACAATAGTCTAAAAATACCTCATCTGGTTGAAAATATTGTTAATGCTATAACGTTTATCTACAGTCAAAATGCTATAGTTTCTACTGTTTGGATCATCTGGCGACAAGTAATTTGTGTGGGTGACCCTTACTACCTCCTGTAGGAAATTATAAATCTAAATGAAGGCAGATTATTTACCTTCCTTATATTACAAAATATAGAACAAGTGACGAGGACGACTAGTCAGTCTTAATCTGTCAATGGCTGAATTATATCTGGTGTAGTAAACGAAAATAGATTCCGCATGTCTTGCTGATGAGAGAATGATTAACACATAAGATTTTTAGTTGTTTTGTTGATCAGTTGATGTCCAAATATTTGAATAACAAAAATGCTATTCCTTGCCATGAAAAGCAAATGAGGCAATATATGCCCAAAGGGTTATTTCAGGACTAAAGCAAACTTTAAAGAACAAGAGCTGTCACTAATGGTGACAAATGCTCCCGTAGCACCTTGACCTTTGACCTGGTGACCCCAAAGTCAGTAGGGGTGGTGTACTCAATAAGTAATATCAGCATGTGAAGTTTGAAGGTCCTGAATGAAGTGGTTTTCATGTAAAGTGCCTTCATGCAAAAAGTTAACGTTGGTCCCTGTGACCTTGACCTTTGACCTGGTGACCCCAAAGTCAGTAGGGTTGGTGTACTCATAAAGTACTATCAGCATGTGAAGTTTGAAGGTCCTGGGTGCAGTGGTTCGCGGGTAAAGTGCCTTCATGCAAAAAGTTAACGTTGGCCCCTGTGACCTTGACCTTTGACCTGGTGACCCCAAAGTCAGTAGGGGTGGTGTACTCAATAAGTAATATCAGCATGTGAAGTTTGAAGGTCCTGGGTGCAGTGGTTCGCGAGTAAAGTGCCTTCATGCAAAAAGTTAACGTTGGCCCCTGTGACCTTGACCTATGACCTGGTGACCCCAAAGTCAATAGGGGTGGTGTACTCAATAAGTACTATCAGCACGTGAAGCTTTAAGGTCCTGGGTGCAGTGGTTCGCGAGTAAAGTGCCTTCATGCAAAAAGTTAACGTTGGCCCCTGTGACCTTGACCTTCGACCTGGTGACCCCAAAGTCAGTAGGGGTGGTGTACTCAATAAGTACTATCAGCATGTTAAGTCTGAAGGTCCTGGGTACAGTGGTTCGCGAGTAAAGTGCCTTCATGCAAAAAGTTAACGTTGGCCCCTGTGACCTTGACCTATGACCTGTTGACCCCAAATTCAGTAGGGGTGGTGTACTCAATAAGTACTATCAGTATGTGAAGTTTGAAGGTCCTGGGTGTAGTGGTTCGCGAGTAAAGTGCCTTCATGCAAAAAGTTAACGTTGTGACTAACGAACGAACGAACTAACTAACGGATGGACAGTTGAAAACTAATATGCCTCCCTTTGGGGGCATAAAAAGCAAAATAAAAAAGATTTTTTAAGGTGTGCAGGGGTACAAGGGGGGTCCAGGGTGTGTGCATGTGGTGGCAGTGGCCGAATACTAAAGGGCAAGATACTGAACAATTTAGGGGGATGTTTAATGCAGATTATTGTAGTCTGCACATCATCTTATCACCAACTGCCTATATTCGGAGGTTCAAGTCAATACCTTTTATATTTTTAAGGAATGCTTTGGACACGAAATATGATGGGCAGATCTGACCTTGACCTTTGACAAGATATGCCCATAAGTTATAACAAGAGCTGTCCGTAAGACAGCCAAGCTCGACTATTCGAAATACTGTCTCAGAAGCAGGAAAATATTACCCAAAAAGGTTAAATATCAAAAGAGTTTTAAGTTCAAAAGGGGGAATAATTTGACCAAAATGCATATCAGTTATGGGACTTGCTGCTATCAACTAGTTTTATAACCCCGAAGGCACATGTGAAGTTTCAATTCAATATCTGCATTAGTTTTGGAGATAGAAACTTGCATGTAAAACTTTAACCAGAATTTTCAAAGTACAAAAGGGGGCATAATTTGCCCAAAATACATGCCAGAGTTATGGGACTTGACCCAGTGAGGTTGGTAATTGATCTAGAAAAAGAAAAAATAAGTTTCAAATCTATATGCCTTTTAGTAATTGCTGTATGTACTTGCACGCAAAACTTTAACGAGAATTTGCTAAGTCCAAAAGGGGACATAATTTGGCCAAAATGAAGGTCAGAGTTATGGGACTTGCTGCTATCAACTAGTTTTATAACCCCGAAGACACATGTGAAGTTTCAAATCAATATCTGCATTAGTTTTGGAGATAATAACTTGCATGTAAAACTTTAACCAAAATTTTCTAAGTCTAAAAGGGGGCATAATTTGCTCAAAAAACATGTCAGAGTTATGGGACTTGACCCAGTGAGGTTGGTAATTGATCTAGAAAAAGAAAAAATAAGTTTCAAATCTATATGCCTATTAGAAATAGCTGTATGTACTTGCATGCAAAACTTTAACCAGAATTTTCTAAGTCCAAAAGGGGACATAATTTGGCCAAAATGAAGGTCTGAGTTATGGGACTTGCTGCTATCAACTAGATTTATAACCCCGAAGACACATGTGAAGTTTCAAATCAATATCTGCATTAGTTTCGGAGATAGTAACTTGCATGTAAAACTTTAACCAAAATTTTCTAAGTCTAAAAGGAGGCATAATTTGCTCAAAATACATGTCAGAGTTATGGGTCTTGACCCAGTGAAGTTGGTAATTGATCTAGAAAAAGAAAAAATAAGTTTCAAATCCATATGCCTTTTAGAAATAGCTGTATGTACTTGCACGCAAAACTTTAACCAGAATTTTCTAAGTCCAAAAGGGGGCATAATTTGGCCAAAATGAAAGTCAGAGTTATGGGACTTGCTGCTATCAACTAGTTTTATAACCCCGAAGACACATGTGAAGTTTCAAATCAATATCTGCATTAGTTTTTGAGATAGTAACTTGCATGTAAAACTTTAACCAAAATTTTCTAAGTTCAAAAGGGGGCATAATTTGCTCAAAATACATGTCAGAGTTATGGGACTTGACCCAGAGAGGTTGGTAATTGACCTAGAAAAAGAAAAAATAAGTTTCAAAGCTATATGCCTTTAATTGATGGCTGTATGTACTTGCATGCAAAAACTTAACCAAGGTGTGACGCCGACGCCAGGGTGAGTAGAATAGCTATACTATTCTTCGAATAGTCGAGCTAAAAAGACTATTTTCATAAAAAAATCTCATGTATTTTTTCAGTTATTGCAGAATGCACTTTTCCCCATATTTTGGACTATTTCCTGCCATAGCAACCAAACATGTTGTCATAGCACAAAGTCATAAAAGGCTGTGCATTTTTTCCATATTGCCATCCATCCATGTACAAAGTTTCATGAAAAATTACCTTGTAGTTTTAAGTTATCACATGATCTCATTTTGTGTCATTGATGGACTGACTGACTGACAAACAGACAAATAGGAGCAAACCATAAAGCCCTATGGTAAAACAGTGGTATGGGACTAATAATATATAGAAGATTACAACTCTTTTATAAACCTACCTGGAGATAAATTCTGACTCAGTAACTTTACCACCTCTGGTTTGAGAAATAAACTAAACCCTCCAGAAGCTGTCATGTTCAACATGCGTTCTTCAAAACCTGAAGATATAGTCATGATATTATGTCATTTTACCTATTTAAGTAAAAATAACACTTTTAGACATCTGTGCTCTAAGAATTCATGTCAAAGAGAAATACCCATTTTATGCCAATGAACATTTTGTATTGTTGAATGTCAAAAACACTCTTTGGCTTCTTAACAAAGATGGATGCCAAAGTATCTCAGACACAAAACAATTTTCTTTTACTTTAATGTTCAAACAAATTACCATTCTTTTTGAACTAAGGCAAACTTGTTTCTACTATGAACATGAATGCAAGTGAACTTCTGTCAATAACTGAACAGAATTTAATCAAATATAGCTGTCTGTTGACAGAGAGCTCGACTATTCGAAGAACTGATGTAAGATCGGGGTCAAAATTATTTTCGGGTCCAAATAGGGTCATGATTCAGTCAAAATAGTTGACAAAAGTTATGTACTCCTGCCTACAGATAGAGTCTGTTATAACAAACAAGTGATAAAAGATCAAAGCCATATGTCAAACAGTTTACACAAATTATGAACTGGTACGAAAACCTTAACCAAGATTTGTAAGTTAAAAGGGGCCATAATTCTGACAAAATCCTTGATGGAATAATATACTATTGCCTAAAACTGGACATGGTGATGGTACACAAGTTCAGGGTTAGACACTAACAGTGTCCCGGGGGCCCGAGGATCCCAAATTTTGAGGAGGAACACCAACTTGTAAAAGATGGCGTGCTGTCAGGATACCTGTTTTTTTTGGTCAATGATAAATAAAAATAAAGATTAATTTCTGTTTGAAAAATAATGTAAGATATTTTGCTAATAAACAGTTAAAATATGTATGTACCTAAGGTGGAAAGTTAGTGCTGGTCCTGAATAATAAAAAATCAACAGTTAACAGATGCTTAAGAGATTGCATGCATGTAAAGCATCTATGTGATATAAACTTGAAATAAGAATTCTGGACTTGTTTTGACATTTGTTGCGATTTTTTTCATATATCATATTAAGAGGGATCCCAAAACTTGAGGAGGACCCCAATATTTAAAAGGTAGAGATTCCTTTGTGCACCCTGTTCAAATAAGTTAGTGTCTAACCCTGAAGTTATCAAAGTTTCAAAGCTGTATATCGAAAGTTTTTTTTTTCAAAATGTGGACTGGAACGAAAAACATAACTAAGGTGTGATGCCAATGCAAACACCACAAGTAGGATAGCTCTCCTGATTCTAAGAATAGTCGAGCTAAAATATACTAAGTAGATTACTTACCAGTTTTGTTTTCAAAAAAAGTTGGTGCAGAAACATAGTTTGTCTTCCAGTGACTGTTTTCTGGGACACCAAGTAATTCTGACAACTTTCTCATACTGTCTTGTTGCATCAGGATAGCTATACATGACTCTAGGTCAAGGTTGTCTGTCTGAAAGGTAAAATCACAACCATTTTCAACAACAATAAAGGAGCTACCAATGTCTTCCGCCTACGAAAATGTTAATCATTGTAGTTTTGTGATTTTCACTCTGAAGGTATGGGGGTTCAGGAATCAAAATATTGATGGTCCAAACAGAACATCATACACACAACCTTAACAAGTAGAACCACCAACCTTCTGTAAGCCACCTGGATGACTTCCTCAGATAAAGAATTCACACCCTGAGCAGGGTTTTGACCCACATTGATGAGGGGCAACTGACTGACAGTCAGCGACCTTAACCACTCTGCCATGGAGGTCCTTTCTCCCAAGATGAAATACAATGTTTACCTTAATTTAAGTACAAATTTAATTGCATAAATAGTTCTGAAGTTTAAAGGGGTTAAAGGCATTGTATACACTTCCAAGGAAATTTGTTTTCTCCCAGAATTTTTTTTTCAAACAAAAATCACAAGTTTTCAGAAGTTGTTTTGTCTGAAAAATGACTTCCAAGTGATTCACAATGTAATGGGTAAGACTTTAGAATTAAAATTGAAAAAAAATGTTGAAGTTTTACTTGTGACAACAAACCCTTTGAAAGTAACCTGTAAAAGCAGGACTCCTGACT
>NW_026460633.1:0-6247 GCF_021730395.1 Mercenaria mercenaria | reverse complement strand
GTTGTTCATTTTACTGTATATATGTCAGACGATGTCGTGGAAGAGAAAATAAGTCAAGTTCGAACCTGGTATTAAAGGTCAGGGGTCATTTTTGTGTAAAAGATCAAATTGTAGCATGCTTACTCATTACTTTGTTCAAAAATAATAGCTCTTGTTAGAATTTTCTGTTGGCAATTTATTTTAATGTATACATGTCAAGCAAGGTCAGGAATGTAGGTCTTATCCAAATAAGGCAAAGCCAAACCTATTATCAAAGGTCAAAGGTCAAATTTGCGTGAAAATTAGCCAAAAAACCCAGTATTTTTGCTATGATTTTTCATTATTTTTTGAGGGTATTTAAAAACTATTAACTAATTATTATTCATTTTAAAGTATATATAACAGATGATATCATTCTTGAAATAATAATAAAAAATTAGTCAAGGTCAAATCTGAATTAAAGGTCAAAGGAGAGGGTCTTAAAAAAACTCGCCATTATGGAAAAAAAACTGGCTGGAACAAGTTGGGGAGTAAATGCAAAGATCCTCTGCAAGTCTACACAGGCAACGTACGGTACATAGCAGAGTACGCATCAACCTCATTGGTACCTGCTTCCAAAACCAGTAAAGATAAACTGGACAAGGTTAAATTTCAGGTCTGAGGATAATCCCGGGGCAATGAAAACAACTGAAATAAAATAAATCGAAAAGACAGCCAACCCTGAACAATTAGAGACAAGACGAGAGTACAAAGCTTTTGTCCATGCAGAGAAGGCAAATCCCACCCACTCCACTCAAAATTCGAATGCAGAACCAAGAACAGACTGAAAAGACATAGTCTTAATCACATCGTCAAAAAACTGCAAAAAGGGAAAGCAGCAGCACTGGACACAGAGGCAGAGCCGCTCGAGCCCAATGAATGGGTTCCCAGACAATGCGTTCCCAAGATCAGATTGGAGGTGCCAGGAGTAGAAGAAAAGGGAAAGCAACATCAGGCTTACCAACAATCTCTTACGCTAGAAATGGTCAATAACCGCTATCCAGCACTCTTGCATCAAAGAATATACCAATGGATCAGTGGAAAGGGCAGTTCAGAAAGCTTGGGTTGGTGCCTACATCAAAATTTCAGACAGCTCCTCCTTCATACTCCCTCATACAGTCGGCAAGAGATACTCCAGCTACAGATCCAGATGCAAGCCCTCACATCGGCGACACTCGAACAGTATGAGCGAGGAGAAAAGGGATAATATATTCCTAACAGACCCCAAGTCAGCTCTCCAGGCTCTCTCAGCATGTCCATCAGACAACTTAATCAGACAGCTGTTGAAAAACATCAATCTCCTGCCTGAGAACAACAATGTAACATTTCGATAGATTCCTGCACATGTGGGCATAGCTGGAAATGAAGCTGCGCACAAACTTGCAAAGACAGCAACCAGACAAATACAGCCCCAACCTCCAACTTCATACAGGGAAGCTCAGACTCTGTTGAAGAACAGCTTTGCGTCAGACTGGAAGAACATAGATGAAGGTTACCTGCCAAATCAGGACTGTCTACACTCGCTAAACAGCCAATTAACTGTCTTCCGTCTGCGCACTGAAGACTGTGGCCTGAGAAAACATATGAAGAAGCTGGGAGTTGCAGTGAAAGCTAAATATCAGTGCGGATCAGAGGAACAAACACCGTTTCACATTCTGCAGAGGTGTTCCTATTTGGAAAAGCACGCCAGAAAGTGTGGTCATCAGACATCCCATTTGAGACCAAGCCGTGGAGAGATATCAGCGACCTGCAGAATACGGCGCAGTTCATTGCCGCATCTAATCATAAAATATAAAACGGCCATAAGAAGATGGAAGGCAGTGAGGAAGTAAGGCAGTAAAGGCTAACATTAAAATGAATTAACATCAAGTTATAACAAGATATGTTTGAAAAAGAAATAAAATAACAGTGCTATCTTTTGAATTAATTACCCGAAAATGAATTTTAAACTTTAACATCAGGGCCGATCTAGACCCATGTCTTATGATATCTCCATTGTTGACATTGACCCATATATATACATGTATGAAACTTCAAGGAATAACCATAAGATATTAATAATGATAAAATACCTTTAAACAATGAAAGTATTGCAAAAATGCTACTTTTTTTGCGATCTTTCACGCAAATTTCACCTTTTACCTTTGATATCAGCTTTACCAATCACTGTTTTTGAAATTAGATCTGCATTGCTGACATTGATTTACAAATAAACATAAGACAGAATTATTTTCAATGAACAAGATAATTTGTAACAAAGAAGAAATTAAAAATGCTGTATTTTGAATTTTTACATGAAAATGACCTTTGACCTTTAATTCAGGTTTGACCTTGACTTATTTTTCATTATTATTTCAACAGTGATATTGTCAGTTGTATATACTTTAAAATGAATACTGATCAGTTTTACTAGTAGTGACAGAAATAACCTACACAATAAAGAATCAAAGCCTTGAAATGTCTGATGGTTGCGGGTTTTTTGTAGATTTATTTTCTATTTAAAATGCCAGTCTATGAATATACATGAATGAGAAACAAATATAAATTTAATGTGTCTCATATCTAAGATGAACTCTGCCTGACCCAGCTTGTGATGTAACCATGGGCTAGAATACCTTGATAGATCTTATATAATCTAAATGGTCAGTGTGAGTGGATACAGGTTGAATAAGAACTGCTTGTTTATTGATAATTCATCCGCACTGTTCATGAATGGGACTATTTTGTGTAGCAGATGAACATTTTTTGGATGTGATTCGGAATAAAATATAGATGCTATGATTGTCAGAATTACGTTTTAACTTTGGTAGCGGGATAAACCCGCAACCTAAAATCATTGCAAAATTCTTGTTATTTTGCGAATCTTACACAAATTTGACCTTTGACCTTTGATAATAGGTTTGCCTTTGACTTATAAGGATTATACCTACATTGCTGACCTTGCTTGACATGTATACATTAAACTAAATTGCTAAACAGTGAATTATACAACAAGCTATTTTTGATCAAAGTAATGAGTCAGTATGGTAAAGGTTGTGATTTTTTATATAAAAGTGACCCCTGACCTCCAATACCAGGTTTGACCTTGACTTATTTTCTCTTCCATGACATCTTCTGACATATATACAGTAAAATGAACAACGATCAGTTACTAAAATGACAAAACAAATACTTTTAAACAATAAAATTATTACAAATAGGTGATATTTTTGCAACATTTTACTCACTTTTTTGACCTTTGACCTTTGATATTATGGCTGACCTTGAATGTTTTGAAATTATATGTGCAAACTAGACATCGCCTAACATTTATACATTAAAATGAACTGATATCGTTGACTATATCGACAAAATATTATCAACAAGAAGAAAAGTTAAAGAGCCATTTTTTTTCATTCTTTTACATGAAAATGACCTTTGACCCTTAATATCACATTTGAACTTTTCTGATTTCAGACGATATCTTTATTACTGACATTGTGGGACATATATACATTAAAATAAATCACGTGCAATCACACATAATGATTAGGAATAGCATTTATATTTCAAACAGGAAGCTATTCATGCAATTTTTCACACAAATTTGACCTTTGACCTTTGATATAAGCTTTACCCTTGGCAGTTTTGGGGTTACATCTGCACTGCTGACTTTGCCTGGCATACAGACATTAAAACAAATTAACTTCGGTGACTAATAATGTGAATACATATTAAACAGATTAAAAAAGTAAAGGTAACATTTTTCACATTTTTTGCATGAAAATGAACTTTGACCTTCAGTTATCAGGGTTGACTTTGACGTTTTGCAGTAAGATTTCCATTTCTGACTTTGGCTGTTATATACACATTACATAAGTAAAAATGAGTGACTTATGATAACAAACTAATTTTTAAGAATAAAAATAAATTTCAAATATGCCAATTTTTGTGATTTGTACATAAATTTGACTTTTGACCTTAAATATCAAGTTTGCCCTTCATTCCTTTTTGATGAATTTCTTTTTGCTGACATTGGTTGACATATTTACATTTAACTGACAATAAGATAGTTACTGTTATTAAACAGTGAAAAAACTGGTAGTCGTAAACTTTACCCTACCCCCTAAATTTTAGCCAGTGAGTTTTACCGCCCCTATCACAAACATAAGTAAAAAAAATATAGATAGGCACGGCTTTGACACTTAAGAAATGGGTTTTCATGGAGGATATGAAATATTGTTTCCAAAAATGTATAAACTTCTTTTGGCCTCAATTGTTGCAATAAAAGTCCTTGAGCTCTCGGACCAGAAGTTTTGGGGAAAACATAAGAATACTGGAGATATGAGCAATTACGGCATGCGGAGGAAGGTTTTCTGCATTAGTCTCGACTAAATGTGTGATCCAAAAGGGATGAATTAAATAAAACGGGATGCAAAAACAAGCTCCTACCTTCTAGCGACACTTTCGTCCGCCATCTTGGTGTGTCCTCTCCGACTCACGGAAAATCCCAGCCGTTGCACGTATACGACAGTGTTCACAGATATAATCGATCACTCGATTGTTTACATTTTCGTTCAAAACGTTCTTAACCGGGGTAAGCCAGATAAACCATGTCTAATCGAACTAGTGCAAACAGATTAAACAAAACTATGTTAAATGATGGTGTGACAAATCTTTAATTAATATTTAGGACATTGTTTTAATTAGGCTGAAAGATCAGAGTATATATATATATTTTCCATCCATAAGTTTACCAGGAACAAGGAACACTTCAGAAACAATTATATCTACTCGTGTCGGTTAATCGCTTATGAAACAAAATGTTCCGTCCCAGTTAAATAAACAAAATAAGTGGTTTGCATATGTCTTTTTCATGTCGTAAAATTAAAATTGTTCTTTTTTTTCAGATAATTAAATATGATTAAATGAATGGGTTTGATACGCTTGTTAATTTTTATCAATAACGATTAAAATAATACACGGAACTCCCGATTTCTTTATCCGGTTACGTTGTATTTGCGTTGTATTTGCGTTTCGAAGAAACTGTAAAAAAAAAAAAAAAACAATACGATGTGAACGCCGGTAACGGTGAACGATTAAGATTCAAGTTTCAGATAAACATTAACAATCTTATTTGATAACTCATCTGTAACAATATTAAAGATATAGATAACCCAAAATATATGGGGAAAGGAGGCCCGTATACCTTAAATATAATTAAATGGAACCGAAAGTTAAAATGAAATACCTGTGTTCTACAGCAATACAAGTGGAACAGCCAACTTTATCGTGGCTAGGGCAGTAGACATCTATCACATTTCCACCATGTTTGTCACATCTCTGACTCGGCAGCTCAGGTTTTTGTCCACCGGGAGTTTTCACTTTGTCCAGTAACTGGTGCCCCTTCATCACAGAGAATTTACTGTGATGATTCAAGCACGTTGTACACAGGTTTACATCACATTCTACACAATGTTTGGCAGCAGCCACATTCTTCTCTTCTTTAGCACAAGGTGAACAGGGAAAATCATGAACATCATCCGATCCTTGATATAAAGATTTTATCAACTTACGCCCTTCAACTTCCATTTTCTGGGTCTCCCTTTTAGCTATCCGTGGAAGCTATCGGTGACAAGGTATAAATACACTAAATCATAGTAAAATGTGGAAATTACTCCCCTTGATCCATCTTCCGCGTGGAGGTTACTAGGTAAACAGTAACAACAACAACAAAACGTCAAATGGAACCGAATACGACAGATTGCAGCAGTTAGGCCAGAGTTTTTTTATCTTTCGTTTTACGGGAGATTTTTGAAAAATGAGCAGGGGGAGGAGGGAATAAAAATAAAAATAAAAAGCTTGAAAGTTAGCATCTCGGAAAAAATAAAAATAAAATAGAATTTTTTAAGATTTTTTTTATTTTGATGAACTTTCGTTTTAAGTTTTGTTTACTTGTGTTTGTGTCCAGTATTTAATATTGTGATGTATTGTTATGTTTTAAGACTATAAAAGCCATTTTATACAGGATGAACATTGATAAAAGTTTCATGCATACTTGTGAATAAACTGCTTCAGGCACTGTAACTCACCTGGCAAGTCTTTAAAATTCAGAAAGCTTGTTTTACTTATTTAAGTGGAAGACAAAATTATTTTATCTGTTACAACAGGGCCCCAGTAAATTTCAGTGAAGCAAGTAAGACTAAACATTGGTATAAGTGGCTTGTAGTATAGTAGTTTTTGGGGGTTT
>NW_026460632.1:0-8134 GCF_021730395.1 Mercenaria mercenaria | reverse complement strand
GGTTTTTGGGTCCCCCCCTTTTAAACTGCAGTGTTTTCCCCGTGGCTAGACTACACAGCCACAGAATATTTATCATTCTTTTACAATGCAAAAAACTTGGCAGAAAACATTTTAACCACCGACAAATTCTACTCCAAATAAATTAGTGCGAACGTATACAAAAGGCGAAAACTGTTTTTTTTATTTTAAACAGCCGAACCAATGCTAAAAAATTATTGACAAAATTCCTTTTGGGGCATTTCGAAAAAGGTTTTTCCCCGAAACTCTGCCCGGAATGTTCCTTTTTTCGTTTAGTCCTGCGGGAAAATTTAAAGAACCAAAGGGAGTTTAAACTTGAAAAGAATGGAAAAAACAATCGTATTTAACTGGTATGTACTAAATTCCTTTGAGACATTACAACTTTTTAAGGGCAGTTTACAAAAACCTGGCGGGGGGTTCCTTTTGTTTAGTCTGGTGGGAAATTGGGAAGAAAAAATTGGAAAAAATGAAAGAAAAAGATCAAGATGAAACTTAATTATATATACTAAATTTTTTTTGTAAACATTACAACAAGAGTGCCGAAGTAAATTACCCCGTCCCGCAAATTTCTTTACACTACACCTGTATTTGCAAAGGGAAATTTTTAAATTTTTTGGGGTTTTTAAAATGTTTTTTTCTGGTAATTATTGTAACCCTATTGTTTTTCTTAATCCCCAAAAAACTCCTTACCAGGTAAGATACCTTAAAATACACCTAAAATTTGAAAGTAGAATCTATGTTGCCCACATTTTTTTTCCTTTAGTACGGTCAATTATAAAAAAGTTACAATTAAGTTATTTATAGTAACAACAAAGGGAAAAGTTAATCGGGGTTATATACTTTGGGAAACATTTTTTTTCAAAAAACTGGCAAAAAAATTTTTTCAAAGTCAGCAATAATTTGTCGTTAGTTCAGAATTGGATTAACAGCATTTTGTACTACAGAAAAGTGATCTCGTTTTTTTCCGTACATAGTAAGAAAAAGTTACAAATAAGCTATTTATATAAAAACAAAGGGGTAATTTTAAAGAAGGGACCTGCGCATGACCTCCGTCTCATGAGGGTGTAAAATTTGCAGTTACATAAAAACCCCTCTATGCATGAAGAAGAAAGCCCCGGGACAAAATATTCTTGTATCTAGCTTGGCCTCTAAGTGTGCCTTGATTTTAGACCTAGGGCCCCGGTACTTGCGTTTGACATTTGTCTTGTGGATGTAACTTTTGTGCCAATTACACAAAATCCCCCTGCATGAAGAAAAATGCTCGGACAAAGTTTTATTTTGTATCTTTTGACTCAAAAGTGGACCTTGCCCTTTAGACCGGGGACCGGGTTTCTTGCCCTGACACTCCATACGTGGTGGTGAACATTTGTCCCAAGTTATATCAAAACCCTCCATGCATGAAGAAGATATGCTCCGGACAAATTTCATTTTTTATATCCTTTGACCCTAAGTGGGGCTTGACCTTAGAGCTAGGGCGATTCTTGTGCACGGCATTCCGCCTCATATGGTAAACAATTGTCCCAAGCTACTAAAAAATTCCTTCCATCATTAAGAAGATATTTTGGAAAAAGTCATTTTTTGAATTTACCTTTGACCTTAAGGGGACCGACCTTAGCCCGGGTTCTTCGGCGTGACATCCGCTCATGACGGGAACAATTTGGGCCATTCATCAAAATCCCCCCTGCATGAAAGAATCTTGGACAAAGTCTGTGGACGACGCCCGCCCCCCGCCCCCCACCCCACCCGCCGGGGCTTTCCCATAAAACGGGCGTATAAAAGGACTTTAAAAAAATTTTTCCCGGAAGGTTCCTTTTGTTTAGTCTGTGGAAATTAAAAATCCCAAAAGGGAGTTTAAACTTGGAAAAATGAAGAGAAAACAATCGAAAAGAATTTTTTTGAAAAACCCTTTGGTTACTTTTTGTTTACATAAAGGACTTTTCAAAAATCTGACGGAAGGTTCCTTTTTTAAGTCTGTGTAGGAAAGGGGAAAATAAAAAGAAAAAAAATAAATGAAAATCCAAAAAACTTTCATCCTTTACACATAAGACAAGAAATTTTGGGTTACGTATTTCTTTCGGGGATTAAAAAATTTTTATTTTTAAGCTATAGCCCTTGATCTTTTACTGTTAATGTGAAACAACAAGTTTGGATTGGTTTTTTCGAAACACATACTTAACGGAATATATGCCATTTTTTTCTGTCAAAATTTCCCCTTTCCTTCCATAAAACATCAGCACAATATTTTGAACTGCATCCAGCAAGCACCCCTGACTTCTTTTTTATCCAGCACAAACCTCGAGGTCCATCTATTTTTGGATCCTTCTGGACCATAACTCGTGGTTACCTTCCTTATTAAAATGTAACAACACCATATCCATCGGTAACAAAATGCCCTTTTTTCCCCAGCTGGGTATGCACTTGGGGGGTTTTCCCCCACAAGGGTATGATTTTCAACGCTCCGTTTTGTATTACTTCAATCCGACCTTTACCTTCATTATTCTTACGGTCACGGACCGCCACGCAAACTAAATCAACCCCGCCATTGTTGCAACCCAGAAAAGGGTCGCCAACTTTTAAATAAATTTTGTGAAACGTCTTTGGGTTCCTTCGGGGAGATAAACTGAACTTTTTCTTGTTTGTTAGAGTAACGGCAAAAAGGGGGAATATCAACTAACAAATACCAAATGGATTATCTTTTTACCGCAGGAATGATGTGACAAGTATGATTTTATTCATTTTTTTGATTTTTTTATTGTCGTAACTGTCATTGTTCTTCCACTTTCAAAAAAGGCACTATCTTAAATCAAATAGCACCATCGTACCAATTCTTGCAAAAAATTCCCCAAAAAAACCTTTTTCAGCTTAAACAGCTAAAATAATTTATATCGTCCTACTTATTTTTTTAGAACCGGTTATCTGATGATAAGGATAAAAACCAAAAGTCTTCCGATTTTTTTAATCTTTTCCAGAGTTTTCTAAACGGTCTGTTGCAATTTCTTTTCATTCCAAGTTTAATTTGAACGTTTTCCAAAAACTTCTCCTCTTTGCAGCCTGTATTTTCTGTCGATCTTTTCCAAGTGAAGCAAGGGTCTTCCTTCTTTGAGTCCGAATCTTTTTCTGCACTTCATCTTCAATGACGCTTTTCCACTTCGTTTAGAGCTCCTTTTCCATCTTACTAATGGTCGTTGATTTTCTTTCTTTCAATTTTTAGAACCCTTTATTTTTTCTCGCTTCGAACAATCAAATTTTCCTTTTGCTCTTTTGTTTTTAAAGGAAAAAGCTGTCTGAAAATGCTTATTGCGTTTCCGTTGCTGAAGTCTTCAAACTTCCGAGTGCTTTGCTACATTGGTTGAAGCTTATTCCCGGGCAAGTACTGAAATTTAAAAAGAGATAAATTGTCTGACATCATTGTGATATAGATAATTTATAAATTTTTGGTTTTTCAATAATTAGTTTTTCAATGTGGATCATTTTGACTTACTATTTTAGGCGACATTAATAATCAGCTCATAAAAATTAAAATTAAAAAATTTTTTTTGTTGCTGAAAATTTATGGACATGCTCTATTTTTTCTATTTTCGATATTGTGATCATATTTTAAGGGGTTTTTAAAAACATTAAAAATTTTTTGAAAAAAAAATGAACAAGATGATGGGCTATTTAAAAAATACTTGATCAGGATGTTTTTTCCCCAAAATACACCGACCCTTCAATTTTCCCCAAACAAGTTACTGTAAATCCCTTTTTTTAGATAATACAGCTTTTTATTTATTTTTTTTAGCAAAAATTTACTAAATACCCTCTGAAAAAAATTTGTGTGTTGTGTGTGTGTGCGGTGTGTGTGTGTGTATATGTCTGTGTGTGTCTGCTGTTTTTTTGTAGAATTGGTCAGGGATGACTATTGATAAGAAAGCAAGCACCGCATGACAATACAAGACTCACTACGAAATTTTTTTTTCGCCTGCTCGTTTTATTGGGAAATACGGGCCCAAACTGTCTATACGTGCAACGGCGGGATTTTTCCCTGACCGGAGGGACACACCAAGATGGGGGACGAAAGTAGCTGAAGGGAGGATTTGTTTTTGATCCCTTTTATTTAATTCATCCCCCTTTTTTGTTTACACATTTTGTCGAGCTAAAGCAGGACCCTTCCCCGCATGCCGTAAATTTCTCATATCTCCCGTATTCCTATGTTTTCCAAAACTTCCTCCGAACCTGACATTTTACAGATCAGAAAAAACAAGCGAAGGCGGCATGTTTTCAAGGCACAGTTTTTTCATTTCAGTAGCAACTAGATCCGTAATTCAGTCCTATATGCTGAAAATAAAGCACTCTTCATTTTTGACGCTGATTTTTTTCGATGCAAGGGCCCAATCTAAAAAACAATGTACTTTCGATTTCAACACATACCGGCCGGGACACTACGCTCCGGAAGGTTTTTCCGGAAAAACTTCACAAAAATGGCACCCGGTTTGGGGCTTCATCCGAATTGTACCCCACTGGGCACACTTTCTAGAACTTTAAAAAACCTAAATTATTAATAACACCCAAAATTTTAAAAGTTTAAGCATTTGTTCGCATTGAAGTTTATTTATTTCCCTTTCCTGAGCACAGCGTGATAATAATGTGCTGTCCGTCGTTCCTCCGTATGTCCATTTCTGAGATTTTTACGTTCTAGAAGCAAATTTCTAAAGCAGTCTGAAACAAACTTTTTATACAGTTTTTTACAAAAAAAAACAAAATGGTCGTTGTCCGTCGTCGGGCCCCAGTCTATAGTAAATATTTTCATGTGTGCTCTGATCAGCGGGCATTTTTTTAAAAAACACTTTTTTTCAAAACAATTGCTAGAAAAACCCAAAATTTTGTTTTAATTTCATCCCTCATCATACCGTTGAAACTCTCAAAATGATATTATGAAAAATAAAAATATAATTTTAAGTAAGAAAAGGAATTTTGGGAAATTTTGATTTAAGCTCGAATTCTCGAAAAAAAAAGGGGCTCAAAATTTTATTGTCACCTCTCGCGACGTTTTTGTAGTCATTTTTTTTGTGACTTCAAAGGGATTAATTAAAACTTAAAATACTTCTTTACTATCAATTCCCCTGGGGAAAACAATCCTCAAAACAATTTTTGTTTGTGTTTTTTTTTCTTGTAAAATCCCAAAATCTTTAAAACTTTTAAATGTATTGACAAAAATTTAAACTAAAAATACTTTGAATTCTTTATTCAACATCCCATCTGGGAAAACAATCCCCCAAAATTTGATTGTACGACAGAAAATTTTTTCCCCTTTTTTTAAACCAAAAAATTTTTTCAAGTTTTTAAAGTTTTAAAAACATGAATATGCCCAAAGGGTTTTAAATTGAAACCTAATATCATTCTTAACTTGCAATACCTCTACCAGAGAAAACAGCCCCCCTCTCTGTTTTGATTTTTTCTGTCAAATTTTTTGTTTCCGACATGCCTGAGAAAGGGAGCGTGCTGTCCTACTGAGTTCAACATTTTAAAAACAGTCCTTTTTTATAAAACGAAATCGTGTACATATGGCCACAGGATGCCTAAAATTTTTTTTTTGGTCAAATCAGGGCGGTTATTCAAGATTTATGACTTTCCATTTTAAAATTTTAACATAAATGGTAGCTCGAACGTTTGTAAAAATGTCCCACTATAGTTACCCCCAAATCTTTTCAATTATTATATCTTTGTTTTTTCGTGACAATTACTACCCCTGTTTCACTGCCAATTTACAGAACCATCACTTCAAAGACAGTTGACCATCATTGAAAATCATCCCCCAGACTTTTAAAAAAACGACACGGTATATAATAAGAAAATGGTAAAACATATTTACAGACAAAAACTTTTGTGTAATTCCGAAAAAGAACTTATAAACTTGGAAAATTTCATGTGGACGAAAAAAACTTTGCTTATTGTTCTCCCAAAAAACAAGAAGAAAAAGAAAAATTTGAGATGTCTTCCAAAAACATCTTTGATGAAAAACTTCGGACTTATTTATCCTGTATCTAAAAGAATTAAAACTCAAAACCAGGTCCCGCAAAATTATTTTTGAACCCACATGTAACATAATGAAGAAAATTTCAGATTTTCATCTGTTCTTTTTTTTTTTTTGGGGGTAAAAATAATTCAAAGATTTTTTGTCCACATGAAAATTTTTTAATATATTTCACAAATCACAATTCCCTTTTTACTTAAAAATTAATTTTTATCTTTCATAAATAAATTTGAGGTTTTCAAAAAAGGTAGGGTGGGGATGAAAATTTTAAACAAAATGTTAGGGTTCTGCAATTTTATTTGAAAAAAAGTTGTTTTTGTCTAAAACATGACGCTAGATACAGAGACACCACATGAAAACTATTTACTATAGACTGCCGGACCGACGACGGACAACGAACCATTCTGTTTTTTGTAATAAACATAGTATCAAAGTTTGATTCAGACTGCTTTAGAAATTCTGCTTCTAGAACGTGAAATCTCAATAATGGGACATACGGACGAACGACGGATTAGCACATTATTATCACGCTGTGCTCAAGTAAGGTGGAATAAATCAACTTCAATGGACGAACAAATGCTTAAACGTTTAAATTAAGGGTGTTATTAAATGAATTTATGCAGTTCTTTAAGTTCTAGAAAGTGTGCCCCAGTCGGGTACAAATCAGCGATGAAGTCCCAACCGGTGCTCATTTTTGTGCAAGATTTTCCGGAAAATCCTTCCCGGAGCGTAGTGTCCTTGCCGGTATGTGTTGAAATCGAAAGTACATTGTTTTCTTTTATTAGGCACTTGCATCGAACTAAAATCAGCGTCGGAAATGAAGAGTGCTTTATTTTCAGCATATAGGACATGATATACGGATCTAGTTGCTACTGCATGAGAAACTGTGACCTTGAAAACATGCCGCCTTCGCTTCGATTTTTCTGACCTGTAAAATGTCAGGTTCAGGAGGAATGGTCCGAGAGCTCACGGACTTTTATTGCAACAATTGAGGCCAAAAGAAGTTTATACATTTTTGGAAACAATATTTCATATCCTCCATGAAAACCCATTTCTTAAGTGTCAAAGCCGTGCCTATCTATATTTTGTTTACTTATGTTTGTGATAGGGGAGGTAAAACTCACTTGTAAAAATTTAGGGGGTAGGGTAAAGTTTACGTCTACCAGTTTTTTCACTGTTTAATTACAGTAGCTATATGATTGTCAGTAAATGTATATATGTCAACCAATGTCAGCAAAAAGAAATTCATCAAAAAGGAATGAAGGGCAAACTTGATATTTAAGGTCAAATGTCCAATTTATGTACAAATCACAAAAATTGGCATATTTGAAATTTATTTTTATTCTTAAAAATTAGTTTGTTATCATAAGTCACTCAGCTTTATATATGTAATGTGTATATATCAGTCAAAGTCAGAAATGCAAATCTTATTGCAAAACGTACAGGTCAACCCTGATAATTGAAGGTCAAAGTTCATTTTCATGCAAAAATATGAAAAATGTTACCTTTACTTTTTCTAACGTTTCCAATATGTATTCACATTGTTAGTCACTGAAGTTAATTCGTTTTAATGTCTGTATGTCAGGCAAAGTCAGCAGTGCAAAGGTAACCACAAAACTGCCAATGGTAAAGCTTATATCAAAGGTCAAAGGTCAAATATTTGTGAAAAATTGTATGAATAGCTTCCTGTTTGAAATATAAATGCTATTTCTGATCATTATTTGTAATTGCTCGTAATTTATTTTAATGTATATATGTCCGACAATGCCAGTAATAAAGATATCGTCTAAAATCAGACAAGTTCAAATGTGATATTAAGGGTTAAAGGTCATTTTCAAGTAAAAGAATGAAAAAATAGCTCTTTAACTTTTCTTCTTGTTAATGATATTTTGTCGATATTAAGCAACAATATCAGTTCATTTTAATGTATAAAAAGTAGGCGATGTCTGATATGCACATATAATGTCAAAACATTCAAGGTCAGCCGCCATAATTTCAAAGGTCAAAGGTCAAATAAATGAATAAAATGTTGCGATAATATCATCTGTTTGCAATAATTTTTATTGTTTAAAAGTATTTGTTTTGTCATTATAGTAACTGATC
>NW_026460631.1:0-8789 GCF_021730395.1 Mercenaria mercenaria | reverse complement strand
ATCTTTTTTTTCCATTTAAACCTCAACAACCTATCATGGGAACTATTGTTTACAAGTTTGTTTTAAATGGCTAAATTTTATTTCATATCTGACAGACCCTTTGGGGCTTCTGAATATCCAGAAAAACGATATGCTTGATAGCTTTCCAGAAAGGGGTTTAAGAAACTGAACTTTACAGTTCAGAAACAAGGTGTGTATTTCTGACGATCAGAATTAACAAATTTAAAATTCGAATTTCCCCCAAAAAAGATTGTTTTGGCTGAAGTGTGTGCTGTTGAATTAACTTTAATGTTCACAGAAACAAATACTTTATTATTTTGAGACATTTATTTATTAGTTAAAAACAGGAAGATCTCATTAAAAACAATTTATATTGAATATACTTTTTATGCCACATCATTAGGTCATATTTTTTTATCTTTGGTTAGAGCACTGGTATATTTCTTCGCTTTTTAAAAAACAAATGCTTTGCTTTTTACACAGCATGAAAATCCTAATTTTTAAAAATGCTTTTGGGGGAGATTTTTCCCATTTTTAGTTGGGAAAATTTAAAAATAAAAAAAAGGCGTCATATATGCATTGGCCCCAGGGCTTGGTCAAATTTTTAAAACCTTTTACTTTTTCTTGTTTTACCAGATACATTTACTTAAAAATTAAAAGCAGTCCATGTACCCTTGAACAAAATTTTTGAACCAGTATTATTATTATGCCCCTGTTTACTAAGAACTTAAGTTAATTTTTCATGTATTTTATATCTCTTTTTTTAATAAAAGTGTTTGTTTAAAAGTTCTACTAAAAATGACAGGGGGCCCCGTTTTTTTATAAATTATAACTTTTTTCTCTTAAATGTGGGGTTTAAAAGTTTGGTGTATTTCGTCTATCTTCTTTTGATTCAAAAAAAATAGTTGCCCCACTCGTCATCTACATTACATGAACAAGGTCAATTATGTGGCACAATTTTTTAAATGATGATGCGTTCTTTTTTTTTTGAATTTCAGTTTAAAGTTTTGATGGCTCTCCATTCTTTTTCAGTTACTAAAAAACTTTTTAAACAGTTTTTGAACTTATACTTAACCGATGAAAAAAAACAAAAAACACTTTCAAAATATTTCTTAAATTTTCTACCAGAAAATGACTTGTAGGTGATGTGTGGAAATAGGTAGGGGGGGCAGTTTTTTTTCTGGTCATTTTGAATTTTCACAAATGAAAAAGTTTTTCCATGATAACTCAATTTTTAAATGAGACAGCATCAAAGTTCTGGCATGCTGTTCCCTTGGCTGTTAAATTTTTTGTGCTGTTTCAGCGAAACCCCTTTCCCTTTTGTCGGGAGAAAAAAAAAAATGCGTAAATGCCTATGGAAAAAAAAAATTTAAAAAAGACAGAATTCTCATTTTTCATGGTTTTAATGAGGGGTTTCTAAACAGTAAAAAATGGGGAAGCCTTTGTTACTTACCATTTTCTCCATTTTTCCAATATATTCCTCAAAAGGACAAAAATTTTTTTGCCCATAGCCCCCATTTAAAATCTTTAAAATTGTTGTTAGCAAATAAACTGAAAAAAGTAAAACTTTCATTTTAAACGAAATGTATAACGGATTTAATTTTCAAAAGCATTTTTTACAAAATTGCAAATTGTAATTTCAGGCTAACATATTCTGAAGAAAGGACTATAGTTTGTAGGGATGCAAATCTTTGTTTTTCTCGATTTGAGTTGTGCCAGCACAGGGATTGTCCTAGAAGACATCAAGGATATAAATGTGATTGGTTGTTAAATTTTTTGGTTACAAGTTTGTGGCTCTTTTAAAATTTTAGTTGTTGTTTGTTTTATTTTTGACCTCAAAAATGCAGGTATGGGTTTTTTTTTAAAAACAATATTCTCCTTCTTGCAGCTTTTTTATTAAAAAAAGAAAAACCCTGTCATAGCATCCCGCTTTATAAGGGACTTTCTTTTTAACTCGACATTTGAAGAATAGGTAGAGTTTCGACTCACCCATAGATAAATATATGAACACAAAAAATGTAAATTACTTGTAACACTTTTTAACAACTATTGTTTATTTTAAAAACCCAAAATTTAAATTTATGTATTTTGTTCCTACCACAAATGGTGTGGGAGAAAATTTTGATTTACTCCTGTTGTGGTGTACTGTCCAAATCTTTCCCACTCTAAGCGAACTTTTTTCGTTTTCCCAAACTTAAACAAAATGTTTTTGGGCCCAAAGCCTGGGCCAATTTGATAATAGCCAAAGGGGCCCGGCCTTTGGAATAGGGCCCCCTTAAATTTACCGAAAATCGGCCCTTTTTACTTTTGTCCACGCTTAAAACTCGAACGTTCTCTTTCGTTTTCACCAGACTTAAACCAAATGTTTTTGCCCCTTAATTTCCCGGGCCCAAGATCACAAACTAGCCAAACCCCCGGGCACTTCAAATTTGGGCCCCTTGATTCCCCAAAAATCACCCTTTTTTGCTTTAA
The DNA here is from genome assembly GCF_021730395.1 of Mercenaria mercenaria. Lineage (NCBI taxonomy): Eukaryota > Metazoa > Mollusca > Bivalvia > Venerida > Veneridae > Mercenaria > Mercenaria mercenaria. The sequence goes on along the minus strand of NW_026460631.1, from coordinate 6,317 downwards.
AATGTATTTTTGATGAGTAAAGAGTCTTTTAAAAAGGAGAAAAAGGGGGAAAACTTCTATAAAGCTGACTTATATTTAGATGATTAGGCGTTGGGGAGACAGATATAAGGGGCCGGTTTTGGCCCCACGACTGCGCATGCGCGGGGCCACTTGGATCTTTGACGTCATGCGCGGGGGCCCCTTTTTGAATTTTTTTTTGGGAATGACATCACTTCCGTTTTAAAAGAATGACCTCTTCTGTTTTTTATATCTCCCAAAATATTAGAGTGACTTATATACCATCTAGGGCGTGTTCGCGAAAAAGAGGTCAGGTGGCTCCCCCCTAGACGGGGAGATAACTTTAAAAAAAAAATATTCAAAAAATAAAATAAATTTAATTTTTTAAACAATGTTTATCATAAGTAAAAAAATTGTTGGTAAACAAAAAACTTATAATGATAAAAAATATTTTTTATTTTTTTTGTTAAAACCATTAAGCTTTTTTTAAAGTTTTAAAAAATTTTGCTTAATTAAGATAGTACGTTGAAAAACTTTACTGAAAATAAAGTTTTAAATTTTTTCGTTCGATGTTTCCTTTTGGGTCCACTAAAAAAAATGACTGCTCATAAGCGATTTTCCAAATGCGCATCCCGGGACCTATTTTTCATTTTACTTCAAAGTTATTTGATAAGGTCAGAGGCATCAAACGTGTCAGGTCAGAATGTCTAGCGTGGTTGTTTAAGGCCGGAAGGGAACAACGAAAAGTAAACAGTCAAAATTTAATCCCTTTTTAAAGTCCCCACAATTTGGGTGTATTTTTTAAGAGGGGATGCTTAACAATGCCTATTCAACTGTCAAAGTTAACCCCTTTTAAAAGTCCCCCAAAATTCTGGTTATTTTGTTTAGGGACGGTGCATTAACAAAGCCTATTGATCTGTCCGAGTAATCCGGTATTGAGTAGGGGAAGGGAGGTGACATCAGGTCCGGGGCGCTTTGGGCCCGAAGGCCCTTTCATACCATCATGATATGATGTTAAAAACATTTTTTTTTTAAAACAATTGCCAATTTTTTTAAATGCCACCCAGATTTTTTAGAACCAGAAAAGGGGTTTTTTTTAAGAATTTTGAAAAAAACATCAAAAAAGATTTTAGGGTCCTTTTTTACTTTTTGGGTATCTACATTTTAAAAAGCCCAAAGGGTGTACTTTACCTAAATGGTGCCAACCGGAATGAATCTTAAAATACAAAGTCTTTTCAACTGGGGCCCGGGTACCGTTAAAAGATCTTTTCGAGTGGTTCAAAAAAATAGTCAATTAGGGTTTCTCATCCTTTTCCCAGATTTGAGGTTTAACCAAAAAATTCACCCGGAAACCCCCGGGCTTCAGCCTTTTTATTATAAAAAACCTGGCTTTGGGGTATCAACCGAAGGTCCGATATACTATAAGTTGGTACACTAAAACCGGAAGTAAAATAAATCACGCGTAAAATTCACATTTTGCGCCCCCCCTGACTCGAACCTGGTCAAGTAAGATCCCTTGGGAAAGGTCTTTACAAGATGTTTCGACACACAAGTACACAACCACAGCAACACACCAAACACACCACTTTAAACACCAAAAACACACACCCACCCCACCCGCACACGCACAGCCACACACAACACACACACAAGCACACGCGCAACAAGTACCCACACATACCGGCCAAAAACACACACACATGATAATGCACGCACGCACCACGTACGCGCCATTAAACAAATATGTAACATCATAAAAATATTAAAAATTATCAAAATCATTCGGGCCTGTTTACCCTAGACACGGTCCCTGCAAATCTTTAAACAGGTAAAAAAAATTTTTCCTTTGAACTTTACTTTGTCTCTATGTTTTTAAAAAAACACATAGTCCCAAAATTGAGCATGCCAGTTCCATACGGTGAGATACCCCCAAACCCATCACACAATATTCTATTTTTAAAATTTAAACACCGAATTTTGAATTAACAGGGATACATTTCAATATAATCGAAAAGTTAGCATGAAATTAAAACCTTTCAGGGGGAATTAAGTTTAAATATTTTTTGACTTGAATGGGGTTAAGATAATGTATGAAAGGAAGGGCCCAATGTTGACACAAATTCTTTAAAAACTGAAAAACGGATTAAATTTCGGTCAATTTTTGACTTTTGGGAGAAAGTTATAAAAAAAGGTATTTTGTGTTATAAAATTTTTATAGGCCTTTTTGGATACGTTTAAGTACAGATAGGTTCTAGAAAGCCTTTTCGACTTTCTAGGAAACAAGAGTTTCAATGAAAAAAATACATTGATAACTTTTTCCCATTTCGGACAACTTTCTTTCATCTTTTTTGAGAGTTATTTTTGTGATAGAATTTTAAAAAATTTTTCATTTTAACCCCATTTTCGTTGATTTTAAACCGTTAAGAGTTATGAGAAAACAGCGTTTTTAAACCTTCTTTCAAATTTGCAATAAATCTTGAAACAGGGGATTGGAAAAGATCTAAAAGGGTTTTTGATTTTCTATTTCATTGTTTGCACTAAAAATTTTTGGGGTCCTCCGCGTAATGCTAAAATAGCTTCCCTGATCCATACCATTGAGATAAAAAAAGACAATGCAAATTCCAAGGTCATTGGAACTGCTAAAAAAACGTTTTGCGAAGCATTTATCAATTTGTGAAGCGTTTTGGGGAAAAAAATAAAAACAATAAACGAAAAATTTGTTTTATTTGTGACCCAAAAACCCCTATGAGTTCATCTTTTTTTCAAATCAAATTCAAAAAGTATGGGTTTTAAATAAACAAAAATATTGTTCTTTCAATCTTTTTTTGCCAAAACTTGTAACTAAAAACAGGTTTAAGACAACTAAAATAAAACAAAAAAGTATCATTCAATTCTTGAATAAATCAAAAAGGTTTTAATGTCCCCATTTTTCGTCCAGAACATCGGTTCTATTAATAACCAATACACCCCCATTGTTTGAAACTGTATCCTGTATTTGCTGAAATTCATTTCCCGTAACGTTTTTTAACATTGCTCAAAAGAACTTTGTAGTGCTTGGTCTATTACCCCGTGAAACGAAAAAATTTGTCGTTTCCCCTTTTGGAAAAAAAAAAAGGCCACCCAAAAGTTTTTTTGATCCCTGGCTCGGTTGTATTTGAGATACTATTTTCCTTACATATCTGGTTACCGCGACATATTTACGGGGCTCTTTTTAAAATTTCTCGATTTACATTATTTTATTTTAAAATGTTAGGTGTTCCCCTCCGTAGTACCTTGGGGGCTTTTTTTGGCGTATTCTTTTGTCGTGGGCTGTCTAAACAGACCTAGGTGGTCCAAGTATTTCCCATGTCCTTTAGATCACTTTGGTCGGACCGTTTATTTCCGCTGCAATATAACCGCTTGGGGGTAGGGGGTCACAAGTTTTACTTTGGGGGATCTTTCCCCTTTTGTTCTTTTGCTTCTCTTTTTTGTTTCTCTTTTAGTTCAGGGCCTTTTTCTAAAATGGCACCCCTCCCCCCATGTAAGGTTAGATCGGTACAATATCCGTCCCCCAAGTCTTTTAAGTGTTGTATCCTTTTTCCGGGCCGGTTTTTTCCGGACCCTTTTTCTTGTTTTTAATGTTACCCCTATGGTACCCCTTTTTCAGTGAAAGTTAAAAGCCGTCAATCCTTTTACAACGTTCTTATCGCATCCCATTTTTCTCTCACTTTTTTTTTTATCATCCATTAAAATTTTCTTTTGTTTTTTGATGGGCCACAATCTCAAAAAGGTCTTTTCTAAGGGAATGGCTTGCCCAACAGATTCTTTAACTCCCGCCCTGTGGTCTTTGTTTCTTAGCGCGGAGAAACTGGCGTGTAGGGTCGGTGCCATAAAAGTCAAATTTGAAATCGGACATAAAATTTTTTCTCAGTCCTTTTTTAATTGAGGCAATTTCATTAGCAGTGCGACGGTACCTTCTTTAAAAGAGAGCCCTTTTTCTGTATAGTTTTTTAACTTTAGCTTTAAATTTTTTTCTTTTAAAAGATTGTTGAGAGGATTGAAACGCTTTTTCCCCTACTACGGCGTGACGCTGTTCTAAAATTTTTTAAAATTTTTTAGTTTTTCCCGGAGTCCCCCTTTATAAAGATCGTTTTTTTACAAAAGTTCATTATTTCTATTTCTGTTTTTATACACTATCATCATCACATGGGGCATAGAATCTTCCTCCATCTTAATTGTCTCATTTTTATCAGATAAGTTCCTTTCCCTTGAAAAAGTCTTTTTTTTTTTCATCATTGTTCGTTTTCTCTTTTTGGGGTGTTTTGCCTCGAAAATTTTTTACGTAACGGTGTTGTTCTTGGGTGCTGGATTTTAATTTTATTACCAAAAACCCGGGGCTTGATTCGCTCGTTTAAACCGTTTCAAAAGATCTACGGGCGAAGGGAAAATTTTTTGCCAAAATAGCCCCTTTCTGTCTATCAATAGGATTTTTTAAATACACCCGATAGTGCTATTCAAGCGATATCTCTGCAGGGTTTTCCCTTTTGGGGAAAAAAAATTTTGGGGGAATAAACGCAGTAAGTTCTGTGGTGATGCCCCCGTAAAGATCAGCAATTTTTTGATGCTTTTGCTTCGTCTCAAGTCGTCAAAGACCCCAGGGGTTTCCTTTTATAAAATTTTTAATTGGGAAACATTTTAAGAGTCTGGAATACCGTGTAAAAAACGACACTCGGGGTTTTACGGAAGTTTTCCCTACAATTTGGGTTTCCATTGTCCAAAACACATAGTTTTTCTGAGGCGAGGGCTTCAAGATTTTGAAGCAGTTTTCTTGTCCATTAGTTTTTTTCCCCTCCCCTTGGGCCTGAAACACATGAAAAAGGATTTTGAAACGCCGTTTTCTCTTGGAGCCCGTTTGTAATGGCGGTGAAAAAAAGTCAGTTGTTCGTCATTTTTCCCGGGGGCATAACGTTGATGTCTCCGCAGTTGTCAATCCCAGAGAAAGATGATGGGAAAAAGGACACGATGCATTTGGTGAAACCGAAAGTAAGTTTTTTCAAAAAGAGCTGCTTATTTGTTTGCCATTCACGCTTTCTTGGGGCAGAGGGAAGGAAGAGGGGGGAGGGGAGGAGGAGGGAGAAAAGGAGTGGAGGGGGGGGGGGGGAGGGGGAGGTGGGGGAGTGGAGGTGGAGGAGGAGTGGGGGAGGTGAGGAGGGGGTCGGGGGGAGGGGGGGTGGAGGAAAGGGGGAGGAGGTGGAGAAGGTGGAGGAGGGGTGGGGGGGGGGGGAGGAGATGGGAGGAGGAGTTGTTGGGATATACAGTAACTCTTTACCCTTCAATCATGGTTAAATTTACTTTACACTATATATGACGGGGTGATCCTGAGTGATCAATTTGCGTCATATATTACCAATCAGGCATTGCTTAAATTTTTACTGAAAAACAGAACGTTCTTTGGGTCATTTTTTTTATTTTCCCGTGAATTCGTTCTTGTCACTTTTGATCTCAAAAATGAAAGGGTCAGTAAACTTTCTTTGACGCATTTACCGTGAGGGACCCCCTTTCTTTTAGTGCAAACAATGAAATAGACTAGTCAAAACCTTTTTAGGAAAAAAAACGGGTATAGTCGGTTGGTAATAAAGGAAAAAATCGAATTTTTTGCATGAGTGATTTTATTTTCCGTTGTATGCTTTCCAACACTTTGGGCTCGTCAAACGTTTTGGTCTGACCCAAGATCATTAAAATGGTCCACAAAAGAGGAGAAAAAATTTCTTTTTTTAAAATTTGGTTCAAAAATTGAAATTTTCCGCTCAATAAGTTTTCAATGACGCACTTCAATCTTTAAAAAGCCAATTCTGAGAACGGATCTAGATAGAGGTAAAAATTTTTACATTTTCTGAACCCAGCGACGAGATCTTTCCCAAAGCTATCGTTTCAAGAGTTTATTGCAAAGTTTTAAAAAAGAGGTTTAAAATCGTGTTACGTTAACGTTAACGGTTAAAAACGAATGAGAATGGGGGATGTAATTGAAAAATTTTTGAATTCATACATGAAATTAACATCCAAAATTGAAATAGAAAGTGTGTCACAAATGGGAAAAATGATTTTTCAATGTTAACTGTATTTCGTTCATTTAAAATCTTGATTTCCTAAAAGGCGAAATAGGCTTTCTGAACCTATCTGTACTTAAACGTACCTAAAGGGCCCATAAAAAATTTTTTAACCAAAAAAACCTTTTCTATAAATTTTTCTAAAAGCAAAAATTGACCGAAATTTAACCCCCTTTTAAGTTTTCAAAGTATTAGGTCAACATTGGGCCTTTCCCTTTTTTTAAACCTTTAGCC
>NW_026460630.1:0-7096 GCF_021730395.1 Mercenaria mercenaria | reverse complement strand
ATAAAAATTACTTAAATATAAAGAAAAAACCTGTCACAGTTGTAACGCTGTTTAAGAGATAATTATTTGTGTGATTTGTCGGTTTCTTTATTCCATCAGTGGTTCTAAATTACAGCCAACAAACTGGACTGGCTCCCGACACTATGTTTGTAGCCTGCATACAATCTGATTAAGTATTTGTTCCGCTAATAACTAACAAATTTGATAACTTGTTGAATGTGACAAAGTTTACTTTATATTTGGTACACTATTAGACATAGTCCTTTTAATCCTGGTAAAACTCAATTTGATATGTTTCTGCTATGTTTTTAAAGGAATTCAGATGCACGGAATGCACGTGTATTGTATGTGTCATTAGGCTTGCTGATAAAAAATATTTCAGAGATTCATTAGTTTCTGAGTACAAGGTAATGATATCGTTATACAAGAATTAGGGTAATGAGGTTTTGCAAGTGATTGCGCACGTTTCTATTAACTGGGTACAAATTGTAAATCCTTAAAGCTATTACTTGTCCCGGCATTCACACGTCCTGAAAAGTCATCAATGCATACGTTAATCAGAATTATATATTGGGAATAAAAATGTGCTTTCGTAAAGATGCTTAAACAGGTCCATTGTATGAATACTATAGCAAGGATCTCAAACTGTGACTTGGTAATTTGTTTAACCATTACCCTGATAAATTTCTGTAATGAACTCGTCACTCTTTCAATATGGACAGTTTACCATTAACTGTTAAAAAGGGTGCTCGCCAAAAAGATACTGACTGATCAAGATCTACACTGGTCGCAAAGTTAAAATCAATGTGGCCAGCATGATAGGGGTAAAATGTCTTAAATTAGATTCCTACCAATATGCGCTTCTCTGGAAAATATACATGACCGTTGTAGTTCTGAATTTTAGACGCGTCGTGCAAATTACGTACACGTCTTGAGAAATAAAGGGTTGTCTTGGACCATGCATAACGAAATCAGTTCTATTCTGGATTGCTCTGTCGGCCCGCCCGCCTAGCTCAGTAGGTAAGAGCGTTGGTCTACGGATCGCGGGGTCGCGAGTTTGATCCTCGGGCGGGGCGTATGTTCTCCGTGACTGTTTGATAAACGACATTGTGTCTGAAATCATTAGTCCTCCACGTCTGATTCATGTGGGGAAGTTGGCAGTTACTTGCGAAGAACAGGTTTGTACTGGTACAGAATCCAGGAACACTGGTTAGGTTAACTGCCCGCCGTTATATGACTGAAATACTGTTGAAAAACGGCGTTAAACCCAAAACAAACAAACAAAGGATTGCCCTGTCATTACAGACATGTCAAAGAACTTGCATACTCATTTTATAATCTAATTGGATGGCTATTCCGAATTAGCAATCAGGTAAAAAGTATAAACCGCTAATTACATAGAAGATAAAGATTTCATTTCATTTTACCTGAAAAGTTTTCGTAGTTGAAACAGTGGCTTCATTCAGTGGTGATTTGATAAACAGAAAGAAAACATGCAAGAAATACAGCCTGTAAGAAATGTTTTCCAAATTGTTATATAACTGCAAACATTTGAGCTTTTCACTAAGTTTGAGTACAATTTGCTAAATATAGTATTTATAAAATTTGTTTTTTCAAAGCTTCCTATTTTTTTAACTATTGAGTATTGTATTCACCCCAAATGAGTTTTTCCACTACCGTCCATGAACAGGCTCAATCAAACCGAGCCTGCAACATTTTCGTTTTTGTCGTGTTGGGTGACCTGTGAAGTTTCCTCTTTTCTCCATTTTATTACATTGAAAACACATTTAAATGCAACAAAGTAATAGTGAGGAGAAAAACATTGAAAGCATACACAGTATTAAGATAGAGTTTATGTTCTCAAATTCAGCTTGTAACATGTTCGTTTATGTCGTACTGGGCGACCTGTGGTTTTCCACCTTTTCTAATGTAGTGCCAACGTGCATTCTGCTGTATTTTTGGGGCCGTTTGTATCTTCGCAAGCGCTAAATGTCACTGAATCATCGCAATTTGAAACCAATGCTACATTAAAACAAAACAGACCTGTGGTTATATTACCCGTAAATTATACCGTACGAAGGTCGTTTAGATTAATCTTAATATTATCTCCTTGATCTTATTGTTTAATCGAGTAATGTGAGTACAGCCAAACGCCTAGCATGCACAGTATCGTTTTACGCAAACTATCTAAATATATTGTGTTCACTGATAACCAAAATTGTCCTTTCATTATATATAAACCAGCTGCTGCTTAGTTTATGGCTGAAAGACGTAAACACATATGTACTTGATACTAGGGACAATTAAAAAGTTCATAAGCACGTTCACACTTGGGTAAAAAATATAAATTAGAATAATTTAAATGCAAGATGCCTTATTCCGTGTGACCGAATACCGTAGCAAACTAAAATACAGTAAAATGTAGTACGTACCCAAAGGTACAGATATAATAATAGGGTTGTCCGATACACAAGTTGGTAAATAGCAAAGTTTAGCAACGGGAGCTGACCATATCAACAACCTGAGTATATGAATTTGTATCTGATAGATATTATATTCTCGATACTGACTAGAAATATGTCATTGTCAAAATAGCAAAACTCTTAAAACGTCCTGCAAATAAGGCATACACATTTTTGAAATTAGGACGATAAAAGAGCTCCGGTGAATGGTGGACAATAAATCTTGTCAAACGGCCTTCTCTTGCAAAACGAACTATCAGTGTTAAAATTCATATAATTATGCTGTATTATTTTTCTAATCAGCATCTATTCACATTGTCTTACCTAGCGGTAACTTCCACTAGCGCAAGATGCTAACTATTAAGAAATGATATTTTTTTCGGTGTTTATGCGAAATGAATGACAGGATAGGATTGGCAAATCCACGAATCGCGCTAGCATTTCTTGTTTAATTTGCCGATCCTATTCTGTCGTTCATTTCGCATAAATTCCGGTAAAAATTAATTCATTTCTTATATTTACATTATATTTCCTTTCCATTAGTAAACAAGAATATATTATAAATTACACACATTTTGTTGCATTTAACATTAAAATCAGCTTCCTAGTCATACTGTTCACCGGACGGATCAGCTGTGACGTCACATAAGGAACGTTCACCCTGACTATAAGCGGACGTCGTTAAAACAGCGGCCCGTTATAACTAAGCAGCGTTGTCGTTACTTTGGCGCCTTTCCTTTTGCTATTCATACAAAATGAACATCGTAATTTTCAATGGAAAAGAATAGGGCGAATGTAAATATAATGGAACAAATATGATCTGAACGCAAACTTTATCACATGCCTTCGCATTGTGCGCTGGCTCTGTAGGTTTGCCCCTATCCACCAAAGCTCCGGATCTGGCTCCGTACGACTGATGCTGTAAGTTTTGTCCCTATCCATCAAAGCTCCGGATCTGGCTCCGTACGACTGACGCTGTAGGCTTTGTTCCTATCCACCAAAGCTCCGGTTCTGGCTCCGTACGACTTACGCTGTAGATTTTGTCCCTATCCAATGAAACTTGCATTATAGATAGATATCTATCTAAAAGAGTCCAATGCAGAAGACCTTTAACTCTGAGTTAAATAGTTGTTAAATCATCTCCCTGAACGAGAAAAAAGACATTTTTATGCTTTAACGAGAGCTTTGTTTATTTTTATTTCATATTTATTAACCTTGAAAATCGCATTTTGCAACAAACTTTAAAATCAGCACAATTCCATCAAGCATGATGTGATGTTAATAAAAAAACATAGAGTAAAAAATAATCGCAGCATAATGATGTACAATTCTCGTCAAGTAGTTTTTTTAATCGCAAAATATACAATGAAAACTGAACAGCGTTGAAATAGTGTTGACAATGTATCAAAACATCAAATAAATTATAAATTAAATAAATCAATATATTTATTGGCGCATGTATGAACCACGACCCCGAGATCCGTACAATTAGCAATCACGTAATAATATAAAGAGCTATTTACAAAAAGAGATATAGATTTCATTTCATTTGACCTGTAAAATTTTCACAGTTGAAGCAGAGGTTTCAAGCTATGGTAATATGAATAAACAGAAGAAAAAAATCTGCCAGAAATACAGCCTTTAAGTAACGTTGTCCAGATGTATTAGCTTTCGTCGTTTTCCACGGAAAACAACTCATGCAACAAGAAACGTTTGAGCTTTTCACTAGATGTGAGTAAAATTGGCTAAATCTGGTTATTATGAAATTTGTTATTTTTTTAAAGCTGCCTAATTTTCAATCTTTTGATTATTGTATATATCTTAAATGAGTTTTTATTAGATTGAAAGTACATTTTACAGCAGCAAAGTACTGGTTTGAAAACACTTGAAAGCATACACAATGTCAAAAATATCACTTTATTTGTATAAAACAAACACAATTTGCCGCCATTTTGTGTATGCTATTTTTGTTCGCGTGACGTCACAATGGCGTCTCTCTATCCGGTTCGCGCGTTTTGTATTTATACTTGAAATGGAATAGAAATAAAAAAGAGAGAAAAAATAAGGTTTAGAAAGAAACCTCCAGTATTGTCACTAACGAAACTTAAGAGTTTCAGTTAGAGGAGTACGTCTACAAAGCGCAGCAAGTCCAGGTTGCGCAGCAAGTCCAATTCGGAAGAGTAAGTCTTCCAAGTGCAGCAAGTCCAGGTTGCGCAGCAAGTCCAGTAAAAGGTGTAAGTCCAATTTGGAAGAGTTAGTCTTCCAAGTGCAGCAAGTCCAGGTTGCGCAGCAAGTCCAGTAAAAGGAGCGGTTCTAGTTCAGAAGAGTAAGTCTTTCAAGTGCAGCAAGTCCAGGTTGCGCAACAAGTCCAGTAAGAGGAGCAAGTCCAATTCGGAAGAGTAAGTCTTCCAAGTGCAGCAAGTCCAGGTTGCGCAACAAGTCCAGTAAAAGGAGCAAGTCCAATTTGGAAGAATAAGTCTTCCAAGTGCAGCAAGTCCAGGTTGTGCAGCAAGTCCAGTAACAGGAGCAAGTCCAATTCGGAGGAGTAAGTCTTCCAAGTGCAGCAAGTCCAGGTTGCGCAGCAAGTCCAGTAAAAGGAGCAAGTCTAATTCGGAGGAGTAAGTCTTCCAAGTGCAGCAAGTCCAGGTTGCGCAGCAAGTCTAGTGAGAGGAGCAATTTAAATTAGAGAAGCACGTCTAAGAAGCGAAGCAAGTCTAAGACGTGAAGCAAGTCTAGGGGTACAGCAAGTCAAGTATATCTAGGAAACCCTCATCGTGTTATACTGCTTGGAAGATACCTCAGATATTGTCACCATTATAGTTAACCCAAAACTTGACAAATTTGGGGGCTCGTCGGGATTAACTATAATAATTTTGCAGCTATCATAACAAGCATGATGTATTACGATGAATGGTTGAGACTTGGCGAGAGACTTGGATTGTCCGGTGGAGACTTGATCCTCTTCATCAAAGATAAGGAAGAGGAATGTATAGCAAGGGAAGAGAGAGCTCAACGACGTGATGAAGAAAGGAGACAGATGGAGATGAACTTTGAGCTGCAAATGAAGGAGAGAGACTTAGAGATTGAGCGTTTGAGGGTCAACAGAGTAAACAGTACTGATACTTGTAAGGCGTACAGACCTAAGATTCCAAAGTTTGATGAAGAGCACGATAACATTGACGCATATCTGGAAAGGTTTGAGAGATATGCTCAAAGTCAAAATTGGGAAGAGGAGAGCTGGGCCATAAGTCTTAGCTCACTTTTAACAGGAATGGGACTGGAGGTGTACACAAGCATGCCACAAGAAGAGGCCTGTAATTACGATTCTCTCAAGAAAGCGATCCTAAGGAGGTTTATCATGTTGACTGAAGAGGGATTCAGATCTAAATTTCGACAAAGTAAACCAGACCAAGGAGAGTCGGTCTTCCAATTTGTGTCAAGAATAAAGAGATTACTTCAGTCGTTGGACTGAACTGGCTGGAATAGAAAAGACGTATGAATCCTTATGTGATTTAATGATAAGAGAGCAGTTTATTGAAGGTTGTTCGGCCGAATTAGCAGTGTTTCTGAAAGAGAGAACACCAAAGTCGATGGACGAGATAACACGTCTTGCAGAGCAGTACATCGAAGCACATAAGGGGACACCTTCAATATTGTCAAAGAGTGTTGCGCCACAAAGGAAGCACAACTCCACCAGTCGTGAGCAGTCCAGTCGAAAGACTGAAGAGAAGAATGGGTTGCGAAAAACCTGCTTTATATGTAATAAAGCAGGCCATTTAGCGCGTGACTGTAGACAAAACAGCAGGAGTAACACTCCAAAGAGTTGCTTTATCTGTAATAAAGCAGGACACTTAGCCAGAGATTGTAAGCAGATGAGATCAGCTCCAGCAAAGAATGACCAGAAGTTAGCAGCAGTGTGTGTTCAAACGGAAGTAGAAAGCAGTCCATTGAAAAACAATACTGAAGACGGAAAATTGAAGTTGGCAAGTGGGGAGTCAGTCCCAATACTTGCAGGAGTTTGTACTATTGACAGCTTAAAAGGGGAAAGGAACTTAGAGGTACAGAGAGGATTCGTAGGACAGAAGAGTGAAAGTGTTAGGGACACTGGATGCGAATCCGCTGCTGTAAGAAGAGACTTAGTCAAAGAAGAGCAATTTCTAGGCAAAGAAATAGTGATGATCACAATAGATGGGGACGCCAAAGTTGTACCTATGGCGAAGATATGGGTTGATACTCCATATTACATTGGAGAAATTGAGGCAATGGTACCAAAGTCGTTGATTTGTGACTTAGTCATTGGGAATGTTCCTGGTGTACTTGATAGACCTGATCCTGAATGGAAAAAAGAAGATTGCTGATACATCAGTAGCTGCGGTTATGACAAGATCACAGAGTGGGAAAAGCAGAGCTACCAATGAAAGCACTGAATGTGCCGAAACCTCCTGTGAAACAGAAGTTAATGTGGAGACATTAAAGGCATTACAGAAGGAAGATAAAGCATTGCAAAAGCTGTGGGATTTAGCAAAGACAGAAGACATGCTCGAAACCAAGGGTGGTGCAAAATACAAATTTGCAATAAGAAATGGAGTGCTGTATAGAGTTTATCTTCAGACGAAAGGGGCGCATGACTACGA